>NW_005871106.1:0-7770 GCF_000147115.1 Myotis lucifugus
TTTCCTTCTACTCATGGCCTGCAACAAAGAAAGGTGACCTTGAAAATGTAGGGGGACTAAATGATGAAGCTTAGCCCAGAGGAAACCAAGGTATCTATTGGCCGTGAAGCCATTCTGCCATCCTAGGCTGTTTTAATGAGAGAAAGAAATAAACTTGTACCTTGTTTAAGCTATGTGATTTGGAGACTCTTCTTTCCTGTAAACCCACTACAAGTAGTCGCCCCAGTCACAACATTGGTCCCTGGTAACCTCAGCAATTATACCAATGGGCAGCGGCAGCAGTAAAACTTTCTTTAGCAAACTTCAGAAGAATGGATGTTATGTTTGTCCATAGAGAACCAGGGCATTAATGGGGGGGCGGTGGGGGAATTAGCAGGCCCCACATGGGAACAAGACCTGGAGCTATATATAAGAAATGTGAAATATGCTGGCACTCCCACATAACATTCCTTACTGATAATATTCTTGCCACAGTTTAGTAAACCTTCAAATGGCATAGTTCACTTCATCAGTTTATTCTTCCTAATAAACAAGAAAAAGTCCCTAAGGACTCTTTTTCTTCAAACTTTCTGCATAACTTTAATATAAATTAATTTTTTTTATATGGTTATTTATTGGCAGGGTTTAGTTTCCCCCTTTCAAGCTATGTTTAATTACTGCATTACAGTATTTTTAAATTGCTACAATTTTATCAAGTCCTAATAAAATTTCAGAAGTGAAATCTATACTAGATTTAATTTATGACAATTTAATTGTATGATTACTTCTTCAGGCACTTTGGTTGTCATTTGTCTAGTACTTCAAGTCCAAAGTTTTAAAAATGCAATGTAACATTTTAGTGCCTCATTTCAAATAATAGTACAATGCAACATTTCTCTCTTTTCCATTCTATCAAATTCTGCCTCTCTGCCCCTAATCTACCATATTTACCCAGTTCATTAGCGGGGTTTTTGCCTCATTTTCCTTATATGTTTTCTGGTTCACCTTCTGGGGCTGGACTTTATTTAATCCCTTTCCATAGGTGGTTAAATCTTGCAGGTTTGTCCTTCCTGGGAGTTGAATCTCTTCTTCTTAGCTGCAGTGGCTGGGTAGTGCTCTTTCTAAAACTGAGATGGTGGCTGTGCCTGACCTCCCCATGTATCTCTGCCACTGTCTGCTATCAGAGCCAGCTCAGCCTAAGCACGTGCTCACCACAGTCCTTAAGATATTTTTAAACCTCTCGCTGCCCACTCTTAGTGCCGGTTCCTCTGGCCACTGCTTAGATTCCTTGCAGGCAAGCTCATCCAGGAAACAATCACCTATGATAGCAATTTTCCCTTCATTGTCTCTGTGAATCAGTCACAGTAAGATAATTAAACCCAAACCTAAATAGCTTAAATTTTCCAGGACTGTAGTCCTTCAGGTGTTGGCCCAGCCTTATCAAAAAATGATTTTGCAATAACCAAGGCAGGAAGAGAACAAGATGGGAAAAGAATGCAGAGTCACATATCAGCTCTAAAATATTTCATTAACCAACGTAAGTCCCATGGTCATGCTTAAACTCCAAGGGGCTGGGAATTTTAATCCTCCAGTACACCAGAGTGAGAAGAGAACCAAATATTAGTGGGTAGTGATGATGTGTATCACACCTTGCTAGTTGCAATATTTCCATCATTAATTTCCATTATCATATCATCATCATAGCCTTGTTTATTAAAAAGAACCATAACAAAAAATATTAATAATTGCTAATATTTGCTGAGCACTCACTGTGCACCTCACGTACCAGACAATACTGAGAACTTTACATAAATATCTTACTTATTCCTCAAAACAACCCTATGCACAAATAAAAGTTACAGAAGATGGATTTGAGGCCGAGAATGTTAACAACTTGCCCAAAGTCACACAGCTATAAAGTGGCAGATCCCGAATGTAATCCAGATCTGTATGAATCTAAAGACTTTGAAATTAATAAGACTAAAGATTTATGGATACAAATCTGAAATTGTGTGTCCATATTCAAAATCCTAGTAGACATGCCTCTGATATGTAACTTCTAGGAGAGGTTGTTGGTGGTATATTACCTAAATGAAGGTCAAGCTGGGCCAATACAGATGAGGAGATTCAAGTTTAGGTCCAAAAACTAAGTGAATCAGGTGAGTTGTTACATGTGTGTATGAACAGTGATCAAAGACAAACCCATAGGGACATAGCAGAGCCAGACAGAGCACAGAGAGCCAGTCAGGTTTAGAGAAATCAGTCAACAATAATGTATAGAACATAAGACCTGAGGGGCCGAGAACAAAGTTTTGGTCCACTTCAGCAGAAACCATAATTCCATGGTCTTAGTCACTTTCTATCCCAGAGAAGGACATAATTCTGAGCATTAATTACCAATAGAAATGGAAATCAATTTTATAATGTGATCTTTCATTCAATATGGGTACTAGGTAGGGGTCTCAAATAAAAGTAGAGAGGAAAGTGTCATGCATGAATGATATATGCATATCATATTCTAGAGTAGCAAGAAGTTCAAGAAGAAAGGGTTTCAGAGTTCACTATCTTGGTTCAAGTTGCTGTAGCAGAACCACATAGATGGGATGTGAACAACAACTATTTATTTCTTACAGTTTGCAGTCTGGAAGTCCAAGAGTGCTAGCATGTTGAGATCTTGGTGAGGGTTTATAGACATTTCCTTCATCGTATCCTCACAGATCAGAAAGAGAGCTAGCTCTTTTCCTCTACAAATAATGACAAGAATCCTATTATGAGAGCTCCCCCATCATGACAATGAAGGAGGGATCCCAAATGCCTCACCTCCAAATATCATCACATTAGGGCTTCAACTCAGTTATAATGCAAAGATCACTACACTATAATTCAAATGTTTGCTGAACTTTTCAAATTATTGACTCTTTGTACAAATTGTTTTTTCAAAAGTGTTTGCATATTAAGAGAACTAAACTGCTTATCTTTGTACAGTTGTTCTAGGTTTTTCCACACTTGGTATTGTCCATTCCATTGTCTATAAAAGACCTGATCTTATTCTTTTTAAAGCCATAGGATGAAAATACCAAGTCAATGAGATAAAGAAGTAATCAAGTTTTCTCAGTCACTTTTCCCCACATTAAGCAGTATCCAGATATTATCCTAGGCATTTCCTTGAACGTTGTTATCTTTAATTATACCAATAATAGATAGAATTGTTCACTTGAAGTCTTGGAGAAGGATAAAAGATGGGTATACCCCCACAAATATATACATAACCCACAGCTCAAAATTTTAGGGAGCACTAAGTGAATGTTTCAGGAGTATTCTGATCTTTTTATTATTTTTTCTGGACCAAAATTTTAGGCTCATGGTGAAATACAATTATAATATTCATTTGTCTAAGACACAAAGGAACAAATCTCTCTCATCCTACCAATCTACCTAGAGATGTTGATTTCATACAAAAATGATAAGAATAAAACAAGGAGAATTTCTAAACAGAAAGCCTCTGAGCAGACAATATGCAGATGTTACTCCTTCCCCAATACAGATATGCATTTCCATATATTAGAAAAGGGAATATGGACCTTGCCATACTATGCTTAAGAAAATTGGTCATAATCTTTGGAGACAGGGTAAGCCCTGCCACTGCCTGCTGCTCCCCTGGTTACAAGTCTCATGGGGACCCTTAGCGTTTAGGAGAAAGAGAGCAGAGATACATACTTAAGGGAGAAGGGCGTGGGCATGCTCTAGCAGGAGCACGCTGTGGTGGGTCCTTTGTCTTTCTTTAGTGGGAAGGCCAGGAGGTATCTTACAGGAGGTATCAGGGGAGGGTCTTAACAAAATATTCATTAGCTTTCCAGTTGCATCCTTCAACATGTAGATTCATCATAATGTGTGTATGAAGGGATCAGGGTTATTTTCTGGTTAGTTTCATTTTTAAAGAACATCACTGAAGAGGAACCAGCCCTAAGGCTGGTCTGCCCAGGAAGGTCTGGAATGTGAAAACGATTTGCTCCTAAGTGTCCTTGGTTAAGGAAGATACAACCTTGTGATTTATTAGTTGGCTCTAAATTGATCAAGTTATTTAGCCTTGTTTAATTATTTTGTCTCAGTTTCCCTTATTCCTCTTGTCAAGGAATTTCCCTAGCTTCTTACTATCCTGCTTCACTTATAAGAAGAAAAAAATGTTACAGTGTGGTTCCAGAAGTGTCACAATCCATTTGGAGAATTTGCTAAGGATTTCCCATAGCAGCAGTTAAGTGTATTATTTGAAAGTGCCAAGAAGAGGTTTAAGCTTAAGCCAATAACCATAATCATTTCCTGTTTCCTCACTCACTGGAAAATTTGTACCAGTAGTGCCAGTGCTGGAGAAAATTGTCATACTAGTGCAATACTTACATAATATAAAACTAGGCACAATCATAAACATCCCTGTAGTTATTTCCTTATGATAACAAATAAATAGATAATTTGCTTTATTATAACATTTCAATTACTTGTGTTAGTATTTCATAGTACAAAAAAAGTGACTACTTCAATGAAATATATTTTTTGCGTCAGGATGATAGATGGAAAGTCATAGAAAATAAGGAAAAGTTTGATTATTGCTGTTTCTGCTTATTTTTTTTTTCTTTTGGTTGTAGAAAATCTATTCTCAAATCATAGTCCATTCATATTCGTAATATCTTAGATTACTCATTCACATCTTTGTAACTAGTCTCAAACCTTAAACATATCTTCCCCCATTCTCACTCTCACATGATACCTAACTACCTTAGGCACTAAGAATATGAAGCAAAACTGAGAGTAAAAGAGAGAAAGGATTTGAAGACCATGAATTTAGATAACTCTTGCTAATTTTGCCCCTAACCTCTTAATATTGAAGTGTCCTGGGAGCTCAGTCTTAAACTTTTCTACTGATAAGCACTTATTTAGGATTAAGTCTAAGTTTTAAATATCACCTACATACTTCTGACCTCTCCCTTGAACTTCATAATTCTCTATTCAATGACCTATTCAAGATTTCCAGTTGGTTGTCCAAATAAGTATCTCAAACTTAGTATCTCCTTACAAAATAACTACTGATCTTTTCCCCAAAACCTGCATCCTGGAGCTTTCTCATTTCAGTTCATGGAAACTACTTCCTTCCAATTGCCTACATCAATAAATTTAGAGTAATGGCTATTCCTCATTTACTCTCATGGGGCACATCCAAACTATCAGCCTGTTCTATTGGTTTTACAAAAATATAATATCCACAATCCAATTCCTTCTCATAGTCTCTATTGCTACCACCTATCAAAGTCACTATCATGTACTGATTTCCCTTTTATTCTCTTTCTCTTATGCCAACCCTGCCAATGTGGTCCCCACAGAGCTAGAATGATCCTATTAAAACAAAATTCAGGGCATTTCTTTCTTCTGCTCATAACCCTCCAATGACTTTTCATTTCACTCAGAGCAAACAAGGTTCGTAAAATGTCCTTTCATTTCTTACCCAAGTTATGCCACTATTTATCTCCCTGATACTCTTTAATACTCTTGTGCTTGCTCTCACTGTTCCAGTCACTCTGGCCTTCTGCTGTTCTGGGAACTCCCTCCAGGCCCTTGTATTGTAGATCCCTATACATAGCAGACTCTGCTCAAAGACATGGCTCACTCCCTCAGCTTCTAAAGTCTGCTTAAATATTATCTTTTCGGTTAGGTCTTCCCAGACCGCCATAACATTTCCCAATCCATTCTGTCTTAGTCTATTCAGGCTGCTACAACAAAATACCATAGACTGGGTGGCCTAAAAGGCAGAATTTATTTGTCACAGTTCTGAAGACTGGGAAGTCTAAGATCAAGGTACCAGCAGATTTAGTCCCTGCTAAGATCCATCTTCATGGTTTGCAGATGGCCACGTCTTGCTGCATCCTAATATGGCAGGGAGAGAGAGAGAGAGAGAGAGAGAGAGAGAGAGAGAGAGAGAGAGCAACAGAGACTGAGACAGAAAGAGAGAGGGAGAGAGAGAATTCTAATCCCATCCCATCATGGGGACCCCATTCTCATCTAAATCTAACTGCCTCCCAAATGCCCCACATCAAATACCCTCATACTGGGGATTAGGGCTTCATCATACACATTTAGGGAAGGAAACAAACATTACCTTTATATGCTCATAATACTTAATAAACTATATGTTTTATTTATAAATATGTATACAAATACACACATATTACAATATATACGCATATAAATGTTTAATTGTTGACCTCACCTCGGTATTGTGTACACTCTATGAGGGCAGGAATATTTTATCTACTTTATTTATTTATGTATATCTCCAGAAATTAGAAAAGTGATTGGTTGTGAACAAAAATTTGTGGAATGAATGACTAAATAAGTCCAACCTTTTTCTTTATGAGATCTGAAAACATTCATGGAGATATACCAAATAGGCTAGAAAATATAGTCTTCTATTTAGTGAGTATGTAAGGAACATCTAATATTTAAAAATTGTTTCCACAATATAAATGTGTGATTAATTTTTCCGTCATAAAAATTTCTAATTCATTGAAAAAGTCCTTAATTGTTAGTTTTCCTCCCACAAAATACCACAAACTACACAGATTTGACTAAATAAAGTTTTTTCTAACACAATATTTGCCTTCATTAAATTCATACTAGCTCTGGAACAAAAAGCACATCTTTCAAACAACTAAGAAAGCTTCATGGTTTCATTGTCATCTATTTTAGTGAGTTTATGTTAAAATAAGAAACAATTTAAGAGAAAAAATATATAATACAATATAGTGAAATATGGGGAACTACTCATGGTAACATACTACAGATTTATTAACAACTTACATATTTATTTTCTTCATTTCTTATTTGAAGTGTAACCCTCCAATCTATTTTTATAAAAGTTATATTTAATGTTAAGGGGCTAAAATTGACATTTAAAACATACAAAACATACAGTTTAAAAAGCACATAATGAAACCCATGAGGATTTATGTTTATAAGAGAATTTTACCAAGTTTTACCATTCCCAAAAGGGTTAAGTTGGATCTATAATAGGCCAGAAATCTTATAAATTCTGTCAAATGTTTTTGCAAAACAAGAATAATGTAAAATGATTTTTAAGTGATTGAGGTTACTAAGCAAAACTTATTAAAATGTACCTTATGTGTGGTAGTGAGCCATCACTATCAGGTCAGATTAAAATAATACATCCAGGTATTTCATTCTGAATTCTGAACTTATAGCATAATAATTAATTAAAACATTCTAAATGTGTTTAGAAATACAAATGATCTTAAAATTCAAAAGAGCAACTTAAAGTACAAATGGTGGAAGACACCTGTCAGAAGGGCTACCATCAATAAATCAACAAACAAGTGTTGGCGAGAATGCGCAGCAAAAGGAACCCTGGGACACTGTTGCTGGGAATGCAGATCGGTGCATCCACTGTGGAAAGCAGTAAGGGGCTACCTCAAAAAATTACAAATAGAACTGCTTTATGACACTGCGATTCCACTTCTAGGACTATATCTGAAGAAACCCAAAACATTAATTCAAAAGAATATATGTACCCTATGTTCATTGAAGCATTATTTACAATAGCCAATATTTGGAAGCAGCCAAAGTGATACCAGACTGGTGAGCAGGAATTTTTACCAGGGTCTTGTCTCATGGAATGGAAGATTAAAGCCACTGATCAGAGGGGTCAATTGGGAGGGAAAGGAGACATATGTAAAACTTTAGACAATGAAAAAATTAAAAAAGGCAGGAGTTTATTGCAAACAAACA
>NW_005871106.1:7994-9218 GCF_000147115.1 Myotis lucifugus
CTTTGTTTTTCTGCAAAACATTCTTTTTGTTTCAGCTAGCTCCATGATTCTCCTTCTTCCATCCCTTCCCCTATCTACCTAATTCTGCTTTAACTCCTTCACAAGTGCCCAAAGGAGTGGGTAAAAAAAAAATCTGTGGTACATTTACACAATGAACTACAATGCAGCCATAAAAAAAATAAGGAAATCTTACCTTTTGGGACAGCATGGATGGACCTGGAGAGCACTATAGTAAGTGAAATAAGCCAGTCAGAGAAATACAAATACCATATGACTTCATATGTGAAACCTAATGAACAATATAAACTAACAAACAAAAATAGAAACAGACTCATAGATAGAGAACAGACTGATAGCTGTCATAGGTGAGAGGGATTGCAGGGCTGAGTGAAGAGATTAAGCAAAACAAAAATCATAAAAAAAAAACAACCCTCATACACACAGACGATAGTATGGTGATTACCAGATGGAAAAGGGTAGGGGGAGGTAGAAGAGGATATAGGGGAGATAAATGGTGATGGAAAGAGACTTGATTGGAGCAATGAACATGTAATGTAATCATTAGACAGTCAATAAATTACAGAACTAGAATGCTAGAAATACCACTATGTTGAAAATTCATTTTAGTATCCTCCTTTTATGAATTCTATTTGGCAAAGAGATTTGGAAAATTCACTAGATAATTTTTAAATTATATTAACCTGAAACCTATGTAATTTTATTAACCACTATATTCAATGAAAAAAAAAAACAAAGGTAGTGGTGGGGAAAATAAGATATTTTGGGGAAAATAAGACATAGCAATCTGAATCTATGTCAGTAACCTAATGTACATTCTTGACAGCCTATACTTAAGTCACTGACCCTTTCTCCACAATCTGGTCTAGCAAGACCTGTTTTCCTAATTACTCCCGATTTACAAAGGGGCCATAAACAAAGACTGTAACAGCTTAGCTATAGGGGAGGTCACTGACACCACCCAGACCAGGCATTTAGGTACAATCTAACTTCCCCATCTGACTGACTCAGGATGGGCTGTGGGAGCCACCACAAAAGCCTGGTAGTTGGGCCTCAGGATTTAAAGAGAAAGTTTCCTCCATATTGACTTACTTGGGATTTGGAGAACTGACCCCCTGAGTCCCTGTACTGGTACATGTGAAACATCTGAAAATAAATGGGTTTATCCTGGACCTCCAAGTACTCCTATGTATTTTTCGGTTACCT
>NW_005871106.1:29723-301745 GCF_000147115.1 Myotis lucifugus
AGCAAAAGAACTCTGTTATCTAATGAAATAAATCCTTTTTAAATACTCCCCATTTTTTCTTTTGTGGAAAGAAAACGCAAGAAAAATAGCATTCCTATTTCTGCGTTGTGCCAATTGGTGAAATGTAAACCCCACCTGTATATTTTTTTCAGATACTTATTTCTTTGCCAGGAAGTGTCTGATGCATTAAAAACCCCTCTCATCACAGTGCTGCCTGCTGTTACTTCGATCCATTTGTGGTGAGTACATCCTTAGCAGCTCTTCAAAAGGATCAAACAGTTGGCAGTCTGAGAGACTTTCTTTAAAGAGCTGGAACTTGCCAAAACTTCTAAGAATGTAAAACAAAACTTTTAAAGACACATTTAAACAGAAGATGATGTTTTAAAACTCATTATATTGACTTCTAGTCCCACAATATGGTTGGCTGACGTAACTAACACAGAGTTACCCTCCCCCTAAGATCAGAAAGAAACACTCGATTGAAGAAAACAATCATCATGAATGCTATATCCATAGCTGAGTTGGAAGGAAGACAGAGAGTTGTCTTTAACTCTTTTATTTATTTTTTCTCTTATAGCCCAGAGCCATACAGGAAACTGTGCTGTCCATATCCTGTGACCACTTCTCCAGCTACCACAATATTTTGATTTCATCATCTTGTACCTGGATTACGTCAGTACCCTCCCAGCAGATCTCCCTTTTTCTACTCTTGGTCCCTACAATCTATTCTCAATGCAGACATAACTCACTGCTACTTGACAATTTTATTTAAAAGCTTGATTGAGAGAAAAATGTATTTTACAGAAATGCCTGAGTTGTATGTTGTCTATTCACTTTTCTAAAACTTGAAAATTTTTTCTTAAATGAAGACCATAGGGCACCCTCATAACTGGCCTGCATTGCTTCAGCTGCTCATGTAATTCTCCTGTTAAACTGTGCTGATTTGTTCTGCCAACAGCCTGCAGAATTATGGTAAAGAAACAGTCTGCTAAGCTTATGGTACTTATTTGTTGAGGATATTGTTCATCATATAAACACACCCCTCTCTATGTTGCTCATGTTTCTTGGTATTGGCTGCTAGTGGTCTGAGGGCCAAATCTGTGGTCCTCTAACAGTGTTTGGGAACCTGTAACCTGCATTTGAGGAAGAGTTTCACCTGTCATTATCGCCTAACCATTCTAACCTTTATTTTCTCTCCACCATAATTCCCTTGCTCATAAGAGTCCTTCTGTACTGTATTTGTGTTTGTGGGCTTGGGGGAGCAAGAGAAGGTATATATAGATACACAAATAGACACATACATTCTTTAAAAACCTATAAAACCACTGAGATCATTTTCTCATCTGTAAAATGAGATGGGTTAAGTACTGCAATCTCCTAACCTGTCCACTTCTAATTTTATATTCTAAATTTTTATTTCTCAAACTGGCTCAGCTTCTGTTTTAACACTTAGAAGCAGGTTCTATTCCTCAATTTCCCCATCTGTACAAGGGCAGTAATATTTGATTTTCTCCATATTCCTTATAACTACATAAAACACAAGCTCTAGAATAGGCCTACTTATTTTTCTTCCCAATAACCTCATTACAAGCAGCAGGAGCACATGTGAGCTACCCTGTGACACTGTAAATACCACGTGGAATCACTTCCTTTCTGGCAAGCTGCTATGGTTAAGCTATTTCCTCCGACACACAGACACACACACCCACAGCACTGACTTCATATGAACCTAAAGAAATCTATTTCTTACAATTCGCCTC
Organism: Myotis lucifugus; assembly: GCF_000147115.1. Taxonomy (NCBI): domain Eukaryota; kingdom Metazoa; phylum Chordata; class Mammalia; order Chiroptera; family Vespertilionidae; genus Myotis; species Myotis lucifugus. The sequence continues at coordinate 31,484 of NW_005871106.1, forward strand.
CAAACCAGCCATAAAATGTTAATTCTGGTGTTTTCTGCATCAAAAGCATAACAGAAGGAAAACATCTTTACTTTTTAATATATTAAAAAACGATGAGGCAAAATGCAAATCGCCACGGGCCAGGCAGTGTTAGAGAAGCAGTAGAGTCTTCGTGGTTATGAGCACAGACTGGCAAGTCAGACTGCCTGTATTCTAATTCCAGCTTTGCCACCTACTAGCTTCAGAGTTCAACACTTACCCGAAATCTCTGTGCCTTGATTTTCTCATCTATGAAATGGGGGTCAGTGGATATAAGGATCAAATGAGCTAATACAAGTAAAGCAACCAAATAGTGCCTAACTCCTAGAAGCACAGAGTCAATGTTGACTATCATTACTCAGCCACAAAAGCTATAGAATTCAATGAATTAATAAGTAATTTCCACAATGATTTGAGCTATAATTGTGGATATTACGAATACAACAATTTTTTTAAATAGGCTTTTTGTTTTCTATTTGGACAGTAGTACTACTACTCAGTGAGACATATAGAGCATAGATTATGAACAATATCATTTCAATTACATGCCAATTTTCTCCTGGTAAAATAAAAAGCACCACAAGTCATTAATATATTTTCAAGATTTATGGAAATATATGCATAACATTATGTTGGAATTTATTTTCATTTTATAATATTTGCTTGGGGCCTTGTTTTCTGAAGGTTAACTAAAACAAATGGTATGAATGCAGGAGGATCAGAGTTTTTCAGACATTCTGATGGCAATAAGTAAACAAATATGGCTAAAGTGGACATCTGCTACGTTAATTCCCAGTTCTTGGCCCAATTCACTGACATTTGCGTTTCAAGAATGCTTATGCAGACTGCAGAATTAGTGCAACAGGCATTTCCTGTGAACTGTGCTCCATGATTGATGTTACCCTATGGGGCCAACTTATGAAATTAGAAAATATTCACTCATTAAGTAAAACAAACCATAAACTTTTATCTTTCAGTTCCCCAAATGAATAGCATCCAACTTCTCTTTTCCCAGAAATGTTAAACTAGTTATTTGTGTCTAGAGGAAAGTATTCTTCTTATTTATTTAATGTGTTTATTTACTTATTTATTTAATCCCTCCACCTTTTCCATCCAGCCCCAAGCTCCCCTCCCCTCTAACAGCTGTCAGTCTGTCCTCTATCTCTGAGTCTGTTTCTGTTGTGCCTTCTCTTTATTTTAGACTTAAGCTACAGCTTTGGTTTTATGTGGCTTTGAAAACAATTCTAAAACTCACATCATGAAACATGATTTATGTGCCCACAGAGAATTGTTTAGATTTCCTGAGGGAGCTTAATACTCACCCACACCATATGGAGAGCAGTTTCCCAGTTCCCACTGCAGCACACCTACCGGAATACATTGAGCTTTGGTCTAACTTCAGCCTTCTCAATTGATTTAGAAGCTGATAATTTCTTAGTGACATCATTTTTTATCATTCATTAAAGTGTTTAAGTCTGTTACATCATCCAGGCTTACCTCTTTCTTCTGGAAACCAGAATAACTAATAACACACAGAACAAATCACTGGCTGAGAAAGGCTCTATTTGTAGGCATTTCCTAACTTGTCACTGTCTCCCTATTGAACAGTTCTTTAAAAAATCTCTTTGGGTGATATACTATAATAACAGGACCCCATTTTATGTCACACTTTCAACTTAATAACTATGAGTTGTGGCTCACAATCATATAGATTTATTTCCTATACTACCTCACCAGGATCTAAAGGGGGCAATTTTTGCTCTAGGGTTCCTAGAAAGGTCTAGTTATCTTATCTTTCTTCTATAACCAGCAGAATAATTTTATTTTGGCCTATTTAATTACTTCAGCCAATGTCACTTCTTTTGGAGGCATCCAGTCATTACTCAAATTCTCCCAAGTTGTATCATGTCACATTTGAACCCCCAGGGAGTGGTCCACTTCTGGGGGATGATTCCTCTGCACCTCCTCACTGCAGATTTCACTTTCAGGTTTGCAGCCAGCAAAAATGATTGTCATTAATAACATGCAGCTCATCACAATTGCTATTTCAGCATTTGCCATTCTGGCTTTTCCTAGTCTGGGTTAAACTCCGGTAATTGTTTTATGAGGTTAATATATCATCCTTTTTGTGTGTGTGCAGTACCCTCTTTTTCTGACCTTTCTCTTTCCCCTCCCTGAAGAGCTACAATAGCTACACAGAATGTCTCAAGTGACTGAAACAAAAGGAATGTACCACTTTGCTCACTTTAAAATGAGCCATTTCTATCATTTATTCATTCAGTTAGTAGATCTTTGAAATATGCCATTGGTATTAGAATAGGAACAGCATTGAATTTATAGATTGCTGGGTAGTACGGACATTTTAATGATGCTAATTCTTCTAATCCATGAAAACAGTATATGCTTCCACTTAATTTGTATCTTCCTCGATTTATTTATTCAATGTCCTATAGTTTTCCTAGCACAGGTCCTATACCTCCTCGGTTAAATTTATTCCTAGTACTTTATTTTTTGTTGTTGTTGTTGCAATAGTAAATGAGATTTTTTTCTTAGTTTCTCTTTCTGATAGTTCATTATTGGTGCATAAAAATGACACTGATTTCTGAATATTAGTATTATATCCTGCTACTTTGTCAAATTCATTTATAGGGGACATGTGTAATAGTGTCAAATAATAATAATAATTAATAAATCTTTAGTGTCTACATGTCGGGCACTATTCTAGTTTCTAGGAATATAGCAGTGAACAACAGCTCAGAGAAACCTCTGCTTTTGCGTATGGTCCATTCAAGTGGGGATGGAGGAAGATTGACAGTAAACAAGCATGAACACAAGCACACAACATATAGTCAGGTGACTATAGAGCTTCGGAGGAAAATAAAGTAGGCTATTGGAAAAGTCCATGAAGAGTGTGTTGCAGAGATGGGAGAACTGCTGTTTGAACTAAAATGGCACAACATTTTGGGTAACATATACATTGTAGAGAATACTCATTAAGAACATACCGTCTGGAGCCAGGTCACTTGGGTTGGGTCTACTTGGGTTGTACACATAATATCTGTGTGACTATTCTGCTTATCTTTTGCTGCATGACCAATTACCCAATACTCTGTGGCTAAGAACAATGATCATTTCTTTTCTGTCTGAATCTGTGAGTCAGGAATTCTGATGGCACAGCAGAAAATGCTTATCTGTGTAGCATAATGTCTGGGGATTTGGCTGGGTGACTTGAACAGCTTGGGAGCTATAGCCATGACAACAGGGGACTCACCAGGCATCGGTCCTACATGTGGCCCCTCCACTTAGCTCCTTTTAGCCTCAGATCATCAGACTTTTACATATCTCAGGAATCTAAGAGCAAGTGTTCCAAGAGACAAGAGTAGAAGTTGCCAAAGCCTTTAGTCCTGGACCCCCAACCTGTCAAAACATCACTTCTGCCATATTCCTTTAGTCAAGGAATTGGTCATGCTTACCAAGTTCAAGGAGAGTGGACTCCTTTAATGGGAGCCTGTCAAAGAATTTGTAGACATCTTTACTCTGCCAGTATCTGTGAGTATCTGTGACCAGCTCCATGACTTTCCTACACTTTGATTTCCTCAGTTGTTAATATTGATAATTATAGGATCTATAACAAATTAGTTAATAAAAGCAATAAAGAAAACAATAAGCACTTAATAAGTATTTGTTATTTTTATTATTTTCAAGCCATTTTAATATTTCTTTAGTATGAACACAGCACTAAAAATAACACATTTTCCCTTAGACATAGATGACCTGGACTTTAAAAATAAATGACGGTAAGGATTCTGACATCTTACATTTCTTTTGAAAATGTACAAACTTTGACTAGTTTTATAATAAATATCCACAGCTACTGCCTCCCCTAAACACGTACACACAGCCCCATACTTTTTTTACTCTCTATGGAAGGTATGGGTTGGCAAATAAAGTCAGGTTCTTGGTTAGTTGAAAAGGGGTTGGAGGACAGAAAATGATGACCATGGCATTTTGTTTTTGGTGATGGGGTTTTCACTTGGGTGGCAAGAGGTAAACTTACAAAAGAAGAGACATCCATAGGAAGTATAGTTTTTACATGGCCCTGAACGACTGTAAGAAAATCCAAATAATGCCAGGTTACTGCAAAGTGAAGCTCATGCCCCAAGGAGGTTGGATGCTGGCACTCAAGCCTTCTCTCCTAGAACAGCCTGGAACCTGACCCAACACTTCTTTTCCTCCCACTTGCTTCTATGTCAGACCAGTCCTACACAACTTTAGCTCCTAGCCTCTCAGTTTGGACCCTACCCCCAATCCCTGCACTCTGTTAGTGACCCCTCAGAGTCTCTTAATGCCAATATGAAGTACACAGGACAATGTCACCATTGTTCTTCACTAACATGTGACGGAAGAAGCCAGCTTCCTCTTGTCATCACTTCAATTTCCCCCTCACACTTCCTCCACAAGATGCTCTATTACATAACTCTTTGGTTTATCTCATGGAGTGCCCTCTAAATTTGAAACAGGGACTCAGTATTTAGGTATTTTTCCAGAAGGAGCTATGAGTATGCCCAAGATATCCTTGGCCCCTCATCTTATTCCTTGAGTTCCACATGCGAGATTACGACTAGGGTTATGGGTCCAGCTAAATGTCATGACCAGTAGACATTGGCTTGTTCATGGGACCTTAACTACATCAACAGTGAGTTAACTGAACACAGGCACTACTAATAGGAGTATTTTTAATGCCAGTTTGTAGCAGAGCATTTAAGGAACCCAAAAAAGCTTGTACTGACAAAACTAGAGAAAGTGCTAATCACCCAGCCTTGAGCAAACAATTAACAACAAAAATAAATATATCTTCTTGCTACAGCCCCTAAGTAAACAAGTGAAGGCACATTATACAAGGAAACTGCAATGTGTTGATCTTACCCTTATCATGATTTTATATATTGATATAATAAAAAAATGTCGTAAAGGCTAAGCTAAAATTGTGATTGTAAATTTGCCCACTTTCAAAACTAATCAAACTCATCAGGAGGGAAGATGCTGCCTGTTTGTAATTCTAATGGGAAGGACAAAAACAAAAAACCAAAACTTTGATTAGCAAGTATTTCTCAAAAAGGGAGAGCAGATAATAGTTATTTTAAAATTTTAAGTCAAATGTAAAATCCTATCAAATTTATTTATTTTGAAGGACATATTGATTTATATTCTGTTTACGTTTTCTTTTCTTCTACTAGCTGGTAGTGGAACCTCATTTAATATATGAGAAATCAGTGTCTGGAATCAATCAATGTTGATTAAATTACATTTAACATCTGTTAAAGATTCAGAAATATGACAATTTGAGGGAAATTTTGGCATCTTCACTCTCATCTCATTTTGAAGGCAGGATACCATCCCCATATCCACACAATCTGCCAGACAATCAGGATTAGTCAGCACAAGAGGATAGATAAGATTTCCTTTTGTGGGAAGTATTTATGAACTTGTCCGATTGTCACAAAGTAGAGATAATTTAAATATGCATTTCCCCAAAGCTTAGGAATGAACCACAATATCTCAGAGGGTGGCTTACAACCATATTTTTTATCTATTCAAGTTCTTTCTCCCACTATTTACAATTAGTTAGGAAACAAAAGAATTGTAGAGGATTCCAGAGATTATGTAAATCAGTATTTCCATTATGTACTCTTGCATAATAAACCACCCCAAAATTTAGTGGCTTACAACAAATATGTATTATTTCTCATAATTCTGAACTACCTTGGGTAGTATTTCTGCTCTCTGTAGTATGACTGAAATCACTCATGTAGCCACATTCAACTGGGAGCTTAGTCTCCCTCTAGTAATCTCTCATAGTTGAGTAGGCTACCCCTAGCTTCTCTATATCACACCTTACTTCCAAAAGGGAGTATTCCAAGATGACAAGTTCCAGTGTACAAGCACTCATCAAGCCTTTGCTTGGACCATGCTTGCCAATGTACCATTGGCCAGAGAAAGTCACGTGGCCAACCTCAGTGTCAATAAGCAAAATGATTTCATAGGACATAAATACTGGGAGGCGTGATCACTGGGGAGCACCAATGTAGCAATCTACCCCATCCAATTCTCCATCCAAGGGAAAATATCACTCAAGTACATATGTTAGTAACCCTTGAATGCTATGATCAGATGAAACTTATTATCTAGCAAGACACACCATTTCAATTTGAGACAACTTGAACCTCTTCCTGGTCTTCTCCAAATATAGAAAATAAACTGATTTACTTTCTTTTTAAAAATATAATATCTAAAAAAAAAGTAAAGAGGATATCATATTCCTCCATATTCCTCCAAGTCCCTATGTCTTCTGCTTTCTGGGCTAGGCAGTCCCAGCTTCTTCTTCACCAGCCTGCTCAAACTAGCAATGGCAATGGATAATCAGGTCTATTTAGAATAAGCTTGACTATTCTCTGAAATTTCTCACAACAGAAATGCTGAGCAATTCAGAATACTTGTATCAATTTAAAAAATTAATAAGAACCTTCTAAGATAATTATAAAAGACAAATTAAAGCAAGAAAAGAAAAGAAAAAGAGCGTTCAAAATGGGAGGCTGGCTCTGATAGGTATATTTTTACACAGAATGATGGCATTGAGAACAAAACTAGTCTTGAACCACTTACTTGTTCTATGTCACATGGAAGTTACTCAAATAAAGGCCCAGGACATAAAAATCTTTCAGTGGTCCAGTCAGTTTTATATTCTTTAAACAAACCACAAAAGCAAGCCCAGTGAATTGAATCTTTCCAGTGATGGACCTAGAGGACTCCAAACTGCATGAAATGGTCCAAGTATGATTCTGATCCAGTTCAGATATTCCTTCATGAATATTCTAGGATGCCTAGTATTTCAGTGGGGGTTTTTTTGTTTGTTTTTTGTTGGTTTTTGTTGTTGTTGTTGTTTGCAATGAACTGCAAAGGCCAGATCAAACTATAACCACTCTTGTACAACTCAGAATATCTCAGGATATCCTCAAACTCAAATTTGGACATTGCCTCTGGAGAATTTTCTGGATCTGAGTAATCACTCAGTTAAACTGATTTGCTCTAGCAATTATAGATCAGATATATAGATAACCTCACACAGGAACCAGCTAAACAGAAACACACAGACAGTCAGAACTTCTAATCCAACCTGCAGCCCAAACAACAAGGCCCCATGAAGTTAAGTTCTTGCTGTGGTTTTGGTAACTATGGGCAATGGACTAATGATGTCTGGGCCTCTTCATCAATAGTATGGAAGGACTTGGTAATTTACTAATTTTCTTTAGCCTCAAGACTTATTCAAATCCCTATCAGGTCAGAAAATCTTGCTTCTTTCCTAATTTGATATTGTCATAAATTCAGCTCTATAAAAATAGCCTATAACACAGAGATGAGCATACAAGAAATGTATTGGTCATTAGATTCCACATACAAGTGAGATCGTGTAATATTTGTCTATCTCTGACTGGCTTATTTCCCTTAGCATAATGGTCTCTAGCTCCATTCATGCTCTTTGTTCTCTACTCTTTCCTTATACAAGTATTGATCCCAAGACAACTTGTGACAACCAGACAAGTTGCAAAGGGTGAGATATCCTTGGGATGCATAGAACAGACTGACCGATCTGAGGGGAGGGGGTTAGGGGGACAGGAAGAGATTAACCAAAGAACTTATATGCATATATGCATAGCCCAAGGACACAGACAATAGTGTGGGGGAAGGCCTGGGGTTGGGCAGGGGCTAGGTGGAGGGGGGAGTAGGGTGAAAATAGGGGACATCTATACTAATGTCAACAATAAAAAATAAACTTAAAATAAAGGAATTTATTGGGAAAATTCTCAATACTTGTATGAGGAAAGAGTAGAGAACAAAGCAAGAAAACTCTGAGAACACCCCACCCCCACCCCCCCACTCCCACCCCCGCCAGAAAACTCTGAAGCTGGGACGATCAGAGGATGCAGGCTTCTCTGGGAAGAAACGTGGCCTTGGAAAATGCAAATCTCTGCCAAAGTACTTTCCAAAGAGGGCAGGGCCGAAGGTCATCTGCTGGTACCACCTCCAGCAGCTAGGGAGTAAGTCCTTCTTACTGAAGGAAAATTTGGGCAGCATATCTAGAGCCCACACTTGATATTTAAAATAATACTTTTTCCATGGTCACATGAGGTGATGTATAGCTGCCCAAGACAAAGTATAAACTTTTATCTTATATAATTTGACTCATATTCTGTTTAGCCACAGTTTGAGACTGAGGTCTGATTGAGAACTCAGAGACCTTGTATTTCAAACTGACTAGGCTTTTGTTCATATCAAAAATTCATGTCAGATACATTAAATCCATAAGATGCTCTCTTTCTGAATTCCTAATGCTTTTGTCTTTGGCCATATATGTAACAGAAATGTCATTGTCATAATCTAGTTGCATTTATTGAACAGGTCTACCCAGAAAAGTTAACAAGTTCAAAGAATAGCTTACTAGTATTGATTTTTCAACTGCCTGGCTTTTTTATTATGGTTTCATTAAATCTCAATATTAAAACAAAATGTGAAGATAACATACAGTTTCTCTATTGTATCTTTATCACACATAAACAAACAAACAAAATTTTTATTGTCAGTTTAGTCTGCCAAATCAATCAAACCAGTTTTGGGTGTGTTTTTTTTTTGTACCAGGAAGACTTTGTCTTGCTCTCAATTTATTAAAAAGTTACCTCAAATTTGATCTACTAAAAAATAAAACTTCAAAATAGCACATGCACACAGACCCTACTCAGTAACTTCTCTGTTTATAACTAGCATTATCTAAAGTCTGTAATTTGATTACTTCATATTCCCTTGGCACCCTCTACTTAAATTAACATATCAGAGCACCAGGTTGAAATCTCTCATTTTCTTTGAAATTCAAAAGCTGCAATCTATGATTTATATAATTCTATTTCCCCAATGTGCACTCCATTTTAATTTCATTTAGTTCTATTCAATAAACCCTTATAAAGGGCTACTATGACCAACAATTAAACTCAGATTCTACCTCATAGCTATATATGTATATTCAGAGTTATAAAAATTAATTACAATAAATTGAAGTATATGAAGTGAACATTTTTTATCTATGAAAAGCCAGCAATATAATAGTAGTCATGAGGATATAAAGTACAGCATAGAAAATATAGTCAATAATATTGTAATAACTATATATGGTATCATATGGGTACCAGACTTATCAGGGTGATCACTTCATAAGATATATAAAGGTCTAATGACTATGTTGTATACCTGAAACTAATATAATGTTGTATATCAACTATAATTGAAAAGTTGAAAAATTAAAAAAAAAACAGCAACCACATTTGGTTAAACCTAATACATAGAAAACAATGTAATTATTTTTTTTATAAAGAATTACAAAGTATTATGGGAACTCAGGAGGAAAAAAATGTTACTTCTAAGTAAGGAAAAGAGAACATTTCATAAAAGACTACAGACTTTGACACTTGGTAGGTCGGTTTCAGCAGGTGACTGTGGATGGTTGGAGGTGGCACAAAGAGCCAGCTTGTGGAAACACTGAGAGATATTAGAGTTCAGTGCTTAGTCTGGAAGGTCTGAAACACACTGGCTCTTATTTTATCTGAAAGTTCCAAATGCTCTATCTGTGGAATTTTTATTCAAAAAGTATCTGGGGTTTGTTTGCTTTAGTTTGGCTTTGGTTTCTTGATGGGAAAGAATGAAGCCCTCTCAATCCGCTATGGAAATAAAATCCTACAGCAGCTGTCCAGAGAGGCTGAGCTTTTTCGTTTGAGCTACCTGGAGAATGTAGAGTTGTTATTTCAGAAAAAATAGATGGTGAATTTCATGAAAGTATACTTTCATTTAGTCAATAAAAATGTCTGCCCACCTATTCCACCCACACTAAACAATCAATAGGCCAAAGCAAAGAAAGATATTAGAGAAGGATTTGGTATAAACTTAATTTCATTTAGAAAGTTTTCTTTATGGAGAAGCATTTATAAAGCATTTTCACACAAAATCGAGATTATTGGGTATGCCCCTTCCTTCCTAAGTTTTAAAACTGAACTTATTCTTTACTAACTGGCTGCTTAAGGAGGGTTGGTTGGAGCTCTCTGTTCATTTGGGGGGGGGGTATGCTTAGTCCCTCTATTAGGGTACAGTAATCCAGGTCTCACAGAACACATCCATGGGTGTAATTAAGTAATACAAAGATATATGATGTTCTCAGAGAATAGAAAGGAAAGTATGAGTATGAAATTGTTTAGATTTATCATAACTCTTGAGAATACAACCCCACTCCATTACCCAAATTAATGGTGGGTCAGAATAATGTTCAGTAGAAAAGACAGCAATGCAGTTTTTATTTCAGTCTGTACCGTCCAGTACACTAGCCACTTGCCATTTATGGCTATTAATCCCCTGAAATGGGGCTAGTCTAAGTTGAAATATACTATAAGTATAAATTACATAGTAGATTTTGAAGGCTTAATAGGAAAAATAGAATGTAAAATATCTCAATAATTTTTAAATTAATTACATGTAGAAATGATAACATTTGAACATACTGGGTTAAGTAAAATATATTAAAATAATTTTATCTATTTTCTTTTACTTTGTTTAATGTGGCAACTAGAATAGTTAAACTTACATAAACGGTTCATATTACATTCTATGGACAGCACCATTCTAGGGGAGACAACTAAACTTCTCTAAGCCTCAGTTTCCACTTTTGTAAAAAGGAGAATATAACTATTGTCTCGTCTCATTGGTTTGTTGTCAAGATAAGTAAACTAATGTACAGGAAAGCATTTTGTAAACTATCAAACACTGAACAAATACAAGTGACTATTAAAAGGAACAACTCTTTATATCTTAAAAAAAAGCCTACATAATAAGTCAAGGTGTAAATATACCTTTCAGCTGCTCTGGCACAGTATTTTAATGTGCCCAACAATACTACAATGTGTGCAGTTATCCTCCAAACCTTCTAACACTTTCAGTTCAGGAAATTTTGAAAGGATAAGCAGGCCAAATCACCTGACAGGCTCCATGATGGATGAATCCCTCCAAGAGCGAGATAATACTCTGTGAGCATGCTCAAGGGATAAAGCAAGCTATCACCCTACTCTCAGAGATCAGCCTGGCTTTGAATCCAAAAGGCTGTGGTATTAGCATCCACTTACATAGTGGACTTAGCAATGCAGCATTGGCAGTAAATAGCCAGCCATCTGAACCAGGGTTTGTGATCACCGCTGATTGTCAAACAAGGCAATTTCTTAACCTATCATAAAAATATAAAAACAGCCTAAATTAGAAAAAGCTAGTATTTCTAACGTAGGAATTGCTTCCTATTTTCAACCTTTTTTTAGAACTGTATTTAAAAGTACAAGGAGAGGGTACAAGTACAGGAAATCTCAAGACTGTGAGGCTGAGATGAATAAAGAAAGAAAGAATAAATTCCACCTACGCTTAAAATAGAGGTGTCTTAGATTCTCACAGTGTTAGGCCAATACACAGAGCTTCAGGGTGCAAATTTAAAGTCTCTAAACACAGCCACCCTCAGAAAGGGGACAGGGAGTCATCAACTTTGTCTACCAACCAGCCTCATATTCTGACATATTATCTCACCTTTGTCAGTTTACATTCTGATAATATGGAAACAGTGGTAATTCTACAAACATGCCAGTCCTCAAAAGCTGTATATGCGCTGTTCCTCTGTGGAAACGGGCTCGCACTGCCCCCCCTGCTGTTTCCCTGGCAACCTCCTACTCTTGTCTCAAGAGTCACCTAGCGTCACCTCCTTCTGGGATTCTATCTCTGACACATTCTATAACACACAGATCTGTATTAGAAAACTAATCTCTCTAGAATGTAAACCGGTTATAGCCACTATGGAAAACAATATGGAGGATCTTCAAGATATAAAGAAAAATGAACTAGCATATGACCCAGCAATCCCACTGCTGGGTATATATCCAAAGGAAACAAAATCATTATTGCAAAAAGATACCTGTACTCCCATGTTCACTGAAGCATTATTCACAATTGCCAAATTGTGGAAACAATATGAGTGTCCATCAACAGAAGAATGGATAAAGAAAACACACAGGGGAATACTATTCATCCTTTAAAAAGAAGGAAATCCTGTTATTTGTGACAACATGGGTGAACCTGGAAGGCATTATGCTGAATGAAATACAAATACCACATAATATCACTTATATGTGGAATGTCTCCCTCTCCCCCCATCAAAAAAAAAAAGAAGTCAAACTCATAGAAACAGAGTAGAAAAGTGGTTATCAGGGGGGTGGGGTGGGGTTGGGGACATGAGAGGTTGGTAAAAAGGTGCAAATTTTCAGTTATAAGATGAATAATGTCTGAGAATGTATAGCACAGTGACTATAATAGATAATGCTGCATTATATATTTGAAATTTCCTAAGAGAGTAAAACCTAAATGATCTCACCAAAAACAAACAACAGGTAAATGTGTGAGTTGATGAATGTTTTAATTAACTGAATGGTAAGAATCCTTTCATAAGCATCCATAAATCAAATCATCACAGCTACACTTCAAATCTCTTACATTTTCATTTGTCAATAAGGTTAAAAAGAGAGAGAGAGGAGGCAAAAGTAACTTAACCTCCCTATATTAGACTTGCTTGTTCTGTATGTGGCTTTTCATTTGACTGAGATCTCTTAACCATGTCATTTTATCTCGTCTAGTGTGTTGGAAGGAACCTTTCTTTCTTGCTCCTCATGGGTCTATGCAGGGGGACCTCCACTACAGTGACATTCCTGGCTTTTCTGCACCATTTCTCACCCGACTCCTGCCAATTGGTAGGTGAGTTAGAATGAACTAGCTATGCTGAACTTTGCTCCTATCTCATTCCCTTTTCTTCAGGATCTACATATGAGATGAGAGTATATATATATATGGTCTCTCTGCGATACAGTAGCAGGAATCTAGGCCCATGGCTGTGGTTTTCTCGGGCATCATATTGCATTGAGGAGGGGGAGCAGCGATTAGCAACTGACGTGGCTGATCTCAGCCACAATCTCCAAATGACTTTATAGTTACTATGAAACAGTACTGTATATCCAGCTATCAGACCCCATATCTATATCTATGTTTCCTATATAGTCATTGTATATTTAATAAATAAACGAATCTCAATGCAATATTAGAGCCCTAAGTGGGAAAAAAGAGTAAAGCTAGGAAGGCATAAGCAACTTGAAGCAGAACATGTGCCAACTTCAGACAGCCTGGATATCATACTAACAGAGTCCTCCGGAAGAGAATACATTGAACAGTAACAATAACTTGTTATTAACTTATTAACCTGTCCCCTCACCTCCCTGTCTTTAAGGCAGGGGCTAGGTGTTGCCCATTTTTGTGTTTCCAAAATTAGCACCCAATATTAGGCATGCAAATAATTAAATGCAGGCTATCCTATATAATAAAAGGCTTATATGCAATCGACTGAACAGTGGAACAACCAGTCGCTATGATGCACACTGACCACCAGAGGGCAGACACTCAATGCCGGAGCTTCTCCGTGGTGGTCAGTGTGCTCCCACAAGGGGAGCGCCATTCAGCCAGAAGCTGGGCTCATGGCTGGTGAGCGCAGCGGCAGTGGTGGGAGCCTCTCCCGCCTCTGCAGCAGCACTAAGGACCCCCGCAGGGAGTGGGCCTAAGCTGTCAGTCAGACATCCCCCAAGGGGTCCCGGACTGGGAGAGGGCACAGGCTGGGCTGAGGGACCCTACCCCCACCCCCACCCCCAGTGTGAATGTCATGCACCTGGCCTTTAGTTAATTATTAATTGTTAATAATTTTTAAAATAATTTTTAATTAATAATTAATAGCCTGCACAAATTTATGGGCTCATCTTGGAAGGAGGAGAGCATAGATAAAGTTAGAGTCTATTCATGACAGCCAAGCTCAGAGATCAAGTATAAGATGATGTGTATAATATGAAACTAGCCAGAAAATGAAAGGAGGTGCTGACTCAGCCTTGGTGTTAACGATGAGACAGGGGCTTTTAAACTTCTAAAATCCTAAGGGCAAATGCATAATTAACATTAGAGACATATAGAACAGTAGTTAAGATGTGGTACATTTACATAATGGAGTATTACATGGCTATACAAATGAAGGAAATCTTAACTTTGCAACAGCATGGATAGACCTGGAGATTATTATGTTACGTGAAATAAGCCAGTCAGAGAAAGACAAATACTATATTTTCTTACTTATGTGTAGAAGCTAATGAACAAAGTAAACTGAAGAACAAAACAGAAACAGATACATGGAACAGATTGACAGCTGTCAGAGGGAAGGGAGGTTGAAGGACTGGATTAAAGAAGATAAAGGGATTAGCCAAAAAAAAAAAACTATATATATATTAGACAACATTGTGGTAATAGCCAGAGAGAAAGGGGGAAGGGCAGTAGGGTAGGCGGAGGTGTGTAAAGAGGGAGAGAAATGGGGATAGAAAGAGACTTTAAGGATGTTTTATTGAGTTGTAATTTGAAACCTGTATGGTTTTGAGAACCAATGCCACCCCAATAAATTCAATTAAAAAAAAAAGATGTGGGGTAAGTAGTTGAACTGCCTGCCTCAAATCCTTTTAATCCTCAGGTTCCTCATTTCTTAAAGGAGGTTAATGAAACTACTGACTTCATATGATTTTTGAGAGATTCAAATAACTTAATTCATGTAAAAATTTTCATTAGTTCATTCCTATAACATAGGAACTACTAGATTCCTTATGGAAGCCAGAGAGCAAAAGCAGCAGTGGCTTAATTTGGACATTCACACTTAGAAGAACACAGATGTAGGATGAAAAAAAATATAATTGCAAGGGAAGGTGAAGGCAGAGATTTAACGTGATAGAGGTAGATGGAAATTTTGCAATTTTTACCCTACCACAGAGTGAATTGAGCTATGACTGATGTTCTGCATTTACGTAGCTTACCTTGT
This sequence comes from Myotis lucifugus, assembly GCF_000147115.1. Lineage (NCBI taxonomy): Eukaryota > Metazoa > Chordata > Mammalia > Chiroptera > Vespertilionidae > Myotis > Myotis lucifugus. The sequence continues at coordinate 46,515 of NW_005871106.1, forward strand.
ATATTTATATTTTGGGCATTTTTATCATAATTCTGACTATTTAAATTGCCCCCCATGAGAAACACTTGGGCATTAAATTAGGAGGTATGCAGGGCCACCATCCTCCATAATGCACCCTTTCCTTCAGATGCTAACCTCAGGTCGGGAATGTGCAAGTCTGTAAAGATGGCTTGGAGTTAGGGCTGACTATAATTAAATATTAAATTTTAATTGCCAATCATTCTCATTATCTATTTATTTTTTAAACTGATATTTTTCCTAACTCCCTCCTCTCTTTCCCATTCCACACATAATTTCTAAATGACTCAGGTTCCCCATGAAAGAAATTTCATATGCAGAGTTCCGTTATTTTAAAACTCAAAGTGGAGAATGCTCACTCAGTGTTTTATCCTCTCCCATATTAAATGTATCTAAACATTTTTATATTTGCTGGAGGGGGAATTACAGTTTCCTTTCCCAAAACCAATATTTGAGTTGGTAGCCTGTACCTTCCAAAGCAGCCACCCACACTTAAAATGTCTGCCAGTTGCTCTCTGTAAGGTGTCTGCTTAAATTGTAAACACCTGCATCCTGAATACCCCTCCTCATATTCCCTGGGCAACCTGTAAAGAAAAAGTTTAACAGAATTAGTAAAATAAAAACTTGCTTCCAAATTTACATTACATCTTCCCACACACTTAAGAAAACTGTAATAAAGGTTTAATGTTTGATGAGCTAAAGCTGGCATTTAAAAATAAATACTTGCCCATCTACATTCTAAAACAGAAAAGAAAATGCCAAAATTTCAAGTCATATAGTAAACAGTTTTAATTCTCTTGGAAAATCAACCAATGTATATAATATATCTACATTCACATAAACTTAGTAAAACTACTAAAAAGGAGAGAGTAGAAACTAGTTTACCTAAGGACTGCTCTCCTATGTCTATTTGCCAAGTCTGGAAAGACTTCCACTATCCTGATCAGTTTCCTAGTGCCATTTGCCACTGTGCACTACAACTACAAATTGTAAGGACACTCCTTCATAAATGAGCTACAACATCTGTGCTTGGGATAGGAAACTACTGTTGCAATGTCAGTATAGTTTCTTACTACATGTCTATCATTGCTATTAAGACTCCTCTACAAACAGCACTGTTAATGATTGAAATTTCTTACCACTCAATGAAAATCTGAAGTCATAACCAACTTTACTAATAATTCCCTTAAACTTAAAATTGTAAAGGTCAGGTTATTTTTTTTTCTCCAACTTGACCTCCTAAAAAGAAATATTCCCCATCTGCAATTCACTTACCCTCTGGAGACCAGCAGATTATAGTTACAGGGTGTCATTTAGCAGCCTTTGAGGAATTGGAACCCTTTCATTTGCATTGTTTCTCTGTAACAAGAATTCAGACTGCCTCCCCCCCCCCACCCCCGCCCCAGAAATAGGTCACAGTCTATCATTAGAAGCTTGAATGAAAAATGGTAGCATGGATATTTTTTATGATAAAAGTTAGAGGTCTGGAAACCAATAACATTGACATTTAAAGTATTCATTCTTAAAATAGAGGGCACTGTGGTGTGTCATTAGCACCGTCCTCATTATTGGGGTTTCATCTATTTACAGAATCTCTGGGTTGGAAGGGGCAATAAAGGTCATTCTGTCCAACTATCACCTGATGCCTTGAAAACATCTTTCCTCTGTGGTACAGTCTCATTTATATTCTAATAAGTTACTTTTATAGTTGGTGAACAACCAAGTCTTTAAATTTATACTGAATATTCAATTATGCATTGATTTTCAGCACCTTTTTTAATTTAAACCCTAGAAAACAGTATTTTTAAAACTTCATAATATTTACTTCTAATTTTTTCAACTCCTTTTACACTTGGGTATTAATTTCTAGTTATGTTTAAATGTCTTTGTCATGATATCTTGAAATGCAATGAAAGCAAATATGTCTTATTTCCTTGTTTATTAGATAACTGATTAAAATATGCACTATTCAGATCGTTCATTAACATATTTTCAAAAAATGAATGTTTTTATTGTACCCACAAAAAAATTCAATAATATTTATATAAAATGTTAGTGATATTCTCAGGGCAAATAATTACCATGAAGTTTATTTCAATGATGTTTACAGATTCAGTTCACATAAACAGTATTACCCTGAGTTCATTTTTCTTTCCCCTTCTATTATCTTTGACCATGCATCCCCTTCTCTTTATGGTTCTCCATTTACCACCAGACATAAACTACTTTTTTTGCCAGGGGGAGAAATGGTAATAATTGTAGTTTTAGCAAGGTTGTCCTACACATAAAATTCACCTTAGTAATGAGAACCTCACACACACACTGACCATTTATGTATAAATGCTAGCCCATCATCTTCAGCATCTTCAGAAGCTGAAAGATTTTAGATTTTTCATTGGTTTGACAAATATTTGTTTTTTATAAATTTTATTAAATTTATTGGGGTGATGTTGGTTAATAAACTTATGTAGGTTTCAAGTGTACAATTTGGTAATACATCACCTGTATGTAGCATTGTGTGTTTACTACCCATAGTCAATCTTCCATTGTGTTCAATATCATCTGATTCAACCAATCTCTTCATTTTACAAATGATAAACTCAGTATTTTTGAGCCATTTCTCTATTAATCTTTATAATTTTTACAGACGCTTAGAAGGCAAAGATTATGTTGATTTTTACCAGGACATTAAGGCATGTGTATAGGAATTAATTTACCAAAATCCTCCATAAAAATATTGGATAAATGTGAATAAATATATCATCTAACTCTTATGTTAGGATAAAAGATGTTATCTCTATGCCTAAGACAGAAGTACTGGGCTGAGAATTTGGAGCCCTGACACTAAATAGTTCTATAATTTTGAAAAGGCTCTTAACATTTGAAAAGACAGTGACATACGACAGTCTAAAATTCTAGAACATTGTTGTAAAATTTGTTCCAGTTCACAATACTGTGTACTAAAATATTGGTGGCTTAAATATAAAAATTCTAGAATCTGTATGAAATCAACTGAGATTAAAAGTTCCCTTTTTTTTTTTTTGATTTATTTCTATTTTATTATTTTTTTTAATAATAATTTTTATTTCTTAAAGTATTACAAATAGTATTACATATGTCTCCTTAAAAGTTCCCTTTGATTAAGTTTTAGTCCCTATAATTTTTAATTCCATGCTTCTTCTGTATTCAGATTTATCTGTATTATTTTTTTTAAGTACTCTGTTGCCTGAGCTCTGACTAAGCATTTAGAAGATTCCCAACAAACTATCCTGTAATGAAAAAGCACTCTGATCATACTTATGGCTGTGGAACTTAAAAGCACTAAGACTATAATGTTTATAATATTTCAAACTTGAAGTTATAATAATCCACAGTCAGAGGGAAATAAAAGCAACCCAAATGTGGAGGAAAGTGGTTAAATATTTATATGATGAGGTTTTAAATTATTGGCCTAAAATTTTTCTTCTAAATTTGTAGGTAAGTCATATTTTTAAAATATGTTTTTATTGAGTTAGGAGATAGAGGAAGGGAGAGGAATAAAGAAATAGAAACATTAATCAGCTGCCCCTGGCATGCCCCCTACTGGGGATTGAGCCCTCAACCAGGGAATGGATCCAGCGACCTCTTGGTTCCTGGGTTGATGCCCAACCTCTGAGCAGCACTGGCTGGGTGATAAGTCATATTTAAGACCATGTTAAACCAGATTATCACTACCACACTCTAATTTCATGTATTGTTTCCTCACTATATTTTAACCACTCCCTCCTTTTTATTTATTCACTAAATATCCTTTAAGTTACCATATTCAATAGTAAAACAAGCATAAAAAGTCAACAGAGTGATTTTATTGTTTATATATTAGAGTGCCTGGTAAGTAGGACATTTTGGGTTTGTTTGTTCCTATACAGAAATTTTTTTCTCTCCAATATTATAGTAGAAGGCATATATATATATATATATATATATATATATATATATATATATATGCTACTAATTGAGATCTTTAATACCTCCTGGAATGCCAACATTCAATTAATGCCCAATTCTTTAATATGTGTTCTCAACCAATTCTGCTTTCAATATAGTGATTGATTTTGATTTAAAGTACTAGACTTTTTATAAGACCTCATTTTCCTTGGAATATCCTTGAAATTGTGTCCCACAAAAATATAGTACTCATAAACTATGATAAAATTATTCTATAAATTTATTTTATATTCCTATTATCCCTGAAAACAATTACATTCAAGTCTATGGTATCTCTGAAAACCTTAATAGTAAAGACATTTCCATATATTGAGTCACTGCTGTAATATGTATAATGTGTTAGAACTAATATTACAATACTATGTATTGATTGGATTTATTTTATTTAGCTCCATTTATATAATTTTCAGCATTGATCAATATTGAAATGAATGTCTGCTTCAACTTCCCTTTTTTTAATTTTTTAGCACAATATAAAATAACTTTATTATATTTTTATTGATAGTATATAAATAATTCCTTCTGTTCAGTGCAGTGAGGAATGTAAATTTCCACTTCCCTTTTAATTCTTTCTGCTTCAAAATTTCTCCTCTCCCCACTATTCTTCATTGTTCCAATATGTTATGAAAAATAAACACATTTTCATAAAAATTTCACTATTTATATTTACTAGCATTTATCTCTATTATATTTCAATACCACTTCACTAAGTATTATGTTTAAAAATACATATGGTAGCCCTGGCTGGGTAACTCAGTTGGTTAGAGCACCATTCTGATACACCAAGGTTGTGGGTTCAATCTCCCCTCAGGGCACATACAAGAATCAACCAATAAATGCATAAATAAGTGCAACAACAAATCTCTCTCCCTTTCTCTCTCTCTCTCTCTCTCTCTCTCTCTCTCTCTCTCTCTCTCTCTTTCTCTCTCAAATTAATTTAAAAATACATATGGTAAAAGCAATGCACAGCAAACTCTCTTGTCCTTCAAGAATATATATAGTACTTGAAGAGGCAGGGCATACTTTAATGAGATAGTCACTTAATTAAAAAGTAGTAATGATAACATTTAAAAGTAATGGGACCAGGAGTTCTGGTTCAAGATGGCAAAGTAGGAGGCTTATGAACTCACCTACGCCCATAGACACACAAAATCTGAAGCTACATATGGAATGATTCCCTCTGAAAAAAATCCAGAAACTAACTGAGCAACACCTGAACATCAAGTGAATGAGAAAAATTTACATCTACATGGGTAAAAGGAGCTAAGACATAATCTTGCCATAAACCTCACCCCCAACCCAGCAACACACAGTAGAGAGAGAACTCACAACTCCCAGGTTCTCCCCGAGGAGGGAAGGGTTTAGACCCCCACATCTTATGACCCAACTTTTAAGACCTGGCATCCCTTCTTCCACTCTCACTTCTGCTATCACTTATCATTTTTGTTTTGTTCTGAAGCTTATAGCATCATCTTAAATCCTTCTGGACCCTGGCTTAATGTCATTGGGTTTTATAAATCTTTATTTACTTCCCAGGTCTGAATACATGCATTTCTTGAACCCTTTAAGAACTTATGTTCACTGTTATCTTTGCATTTAAAAGGCTCCTTAAAAATTGTATAGTCACTTGTATGACTCCCCATCAATCTCTCAGTGATTTGAGTATAAGGTCTGTGTCTTCTTCTCCTTTGTATTCTTAACACATAATGTATTTCCTGACTTGGAACACTGAGATATGCATAAATATTTGCTAAATGAATGAATCACTGAATCTTGTACCACTGTCTTCCCATTCGCATCACAGTGACAGGGTTCAGGACAAGCTACCCCAAAATATGGCACCCTGGCATATTGAAGATTTCAAGCTGATAGAAATTGAGAAATGACAGGTGCTCGTCCTGAAGCAGGTCAGAGGACCCTTGGGTGAAAGGTGCCCTTGTTACACTCAGAAAAAAAGGAGTACCCTTATCTCAAAAGACAGGCGAACACCAAGAGCAATGTGAATGAATAGGGCTGCACTTTCCCCCAGCTCCTGGCATTTAGCTTATATTTATACCCTTCTTTGTCCTACTACATTTTCCACAACTCTATATCAAGCCTAGCACAGAAAAACACTCAGGTTTAACCATTTTTTCAGTTCTTTATTTTCTTATGAAGTTTCCTAGGACACATAAAACATATTAAATCAATGCTTCCCTCTTATTAATTAAGGGCCTCAGCTGAGAACTTAGAAGGGTAAAGGAAAAAAAGTATTTCTCTACGCCCACACAAACAATTCTCTAACTTCCCTCCTTCCTCAGGAGCTTTAACACCTGATTATGAATCCTCTTTCTTATTTCACCCATTCCCTCATCACTTTCCCTTTACACAACTTCATCTTATCTGACCTGGATTTAGTTAGTCCTCTTCCAATTTTCTCCACTACTTCCCTTCTTCTCCAAAGCACCTAGCTCAGTACTGTGAACTTAAGAGGCACTCAAACAGTACCAATTCTAATGAGCACAGTGACATTGAAAGTTCTAGGGCTGACCTGTTCTGCAGCACGCCTCAGTGAATCATCTCTGCTGCCATGAATGCAAGTATTTTAACCACTTTGAACTTTCTCACTGAATATGCATTTTCTTTCTTTTCCCTTCCTAGCTACCTATTCCTTGGGATTTCAAGAAAACTAAGCAAAAAACAGTCAAGTCTTACATTGGTTCGAAACAGCACCAATGCACAGTTATAAACTTTATGTCTCCATTTTCTTTGTGTCTTCTGAAAGCTTAACACATAGTCACTACATGTGCTCACTTACATTATTTGCTCAATCTCCATCCCCCCATATCCCTATCATGGTTCACTATGAGGTGAACTACAGCCAACACTTCAATGCCCCAGTGGATTTGGGCTTGGCCATGTTGGGCTTTCAGGGATAGAATGTGAGTGGAAGTGAAACTCTCTATTGCCAGGTATAAGTAGTGCATGTTTCTGTTTGCCCCATTGAGTTCATGACATCCTCCATGGGAAGAATATGCCTCAGATAGCCGCTAAACTTTGAACAAAAGTCCTTTGGAGCAGACCCAAAGTCAACCCACAGCCCGAGACAGACCACACTAGCTGACCAGCAGAACAATGAGCAAGAAAGAAATCATTCTTATTTTAAGTCAATTAAGATTTAAGATTTGTTCTGTTATGCTGCATGATTACTATAGGAATCAGATTAGCACACCATGATTGATGGGTATTTTCTAAATCTCTGATTTCTAAACCATTGGGCTTAAGCCAGTGAAATACAGTATAAGAAAGGGCAGAATCCTGTTTGTAACACACATGTTCAACCTACTAAGATTTTAGAGCTATCTCAAAAAGGAGTGGTCCATATTTTACAATCCACTAGGGTTTTATGATGCTTTGAATTGGTTACTATTACTTCTGCTTACTAGAGTTGGGTTGATCATTCTCTTCTATTAAATGAAGTGGCTGAGGTCCTGTTTTGTCTGCCGTATTTCTCTTCCTGAATGCATGTAGTCTAAACATTATTACAGCCTTTTTTTATGCGGATGCTCAGCTCAAATAAAACCATAAACTTCAGCTACATTATATCCTCACTGTTCAAGTCAGGCTTTTTAAGATTTGTGAAGAATCATAAAGAATATGATTAGCATTAAAAATGCATGATATATAGTGATGAAGTAAACATGAAAAAAATATCCACATTTTCAGGCAAAGAAGGTATAAATTGACTAAAAGCACTTTGAGGTTAAAAAATCATTTAAGATTCTAATCCCTGACATAATTAAAATTGTTTTTTCTCTTATTTTTATTCCAAGACCAAATATAGATTCAGCTCCCACATAAATTTAGGGCTCAGGTAGCTGGGGGATTGAGGAGCAGATGGGAAACTCAGAGTCCAAAACTGGAATTCTTGCTCAGCCTCTGATTTACTGTATGATACTTAAAATATTGCTCTTTCATCTCTACAATAAGTTGATTTGGCACAACATTCCAGTCAGCAATGTTTAAGCTATTTGGAGATGAACCTATTCAGGGTGTCTTAGATATCTCAGAGGTAGTTTTGAAAGACTCTCAAAATATTGAAAGAAACTGTCTTTAGTTCAAGTTAATTTATGATTTAAACATAAAAACATAGCAAAATTTTGAATGGCTGATTCCAAGTGATGCAGTAAATTGTATCAGGAATACCCCACATTTTCTAATCTGTCATGGATTTTCTCCTACTTCGAGGATGAGAGACAAAGCTAGCCCACCTTCTCATGCCTTGGTTTCTTCAGCAGAGAACACTAATGAAAGTGCCTGAGGGCTTTCGTAAAGATGGAAGTAGAAGAAGTATATGTATATTATAAAAAGCACTAGCCAGGTCTGGCATAGTTAGAGACCAACAATGAAAACTATTATCTTTCCATAGTGGAGTGAAATCAGAACAACAATAAGGTGTTTAAAATTTGAAGCTTAAATGTTATAAGAAATGAAGTGACCTAAAGAGATAAATGAAGAGGACTTATGTGGCTTTGGGGACTGATTGCTTTCATGTAGTACTGAGATTATCTTTGTTACAGCTGAGGAAAGAAGACAGACAGAAGGGCCCCGATTGGAAACACCTTCTTAAGGAATCAAAAGGACAAACTAAATAAAACATAAAGGCTCTCTAATTCCAAATGTTCTACAAACATTAGCATCATCACAAACCAAAGTTACCAGAATCATTGGCCTATTTAGTCACCTCGTTATTTAACCACATGCTTGCTCCAAGTTCAGTCCCCCTTGATTCTCATTGCCGAACTGAAATAGTAATTTTCCTCATAATACCGATTAGTATAACCATCAATATTGAACCCCTACTCTGTACCAGGTACTATGCTACCTATCTTACATATTTTTAGATTTCTCAACCATGCTGAAGGGATGATAGAATTCCTATGTTAACGATGGAGAAATGGGCCATCAGGAAGATGAAGTTTTCTCACTGTTACACAGCAAATATGGAACTGAGCAAGGATTAAAACCCAAGTTAGTCTGACCCCCCAGTTCATGTTTGTTTCAAGAGGTAGAGTCACAGCAGGCTAGAGTTTGGGGTTGGAAGGAAGCTGAGACCTCATCTAACCCGAGCCTGCTTTTTATAGATGAGAAAACTAAATTCCTGATCTAACACCCAAGTGACTCATCCAAGTTTACAAAATACGAAAGGACAAAGCCAAGGTTAGAATTATTTTCACATTATCCTTTGGCATCCAGAGGGGAAGGGGGGGCTGGGTGGAGATGGGCAAAGGGGCAGCGGGCGGGGGGGGGGGGGGATAGGGACATCTGTAATAGTGTCAACAATAAAAATAAAGCTTAAAAAATTCGACTATAAAGGAACACATTAGCAAGCCAAATCATGCTATGTTTCCATGACACCCAGGTATCAGTCACCTCTCTCTCTCTCTCTCTCTCTCTCTCTCACACACACACACACACACACACACACACACACACACAATATGGGAAGAACTGAACTCTATTACTTCCAGGTTATACCACTGAAAGCTTGTAAATAAAGTCAAAACTTGGCTCTAAAATTTCTCACATGGTACTGCTAAGAACATTTTTTGAAAACCTGCATTTCCTTAGTCACTGGACTGTGACAACATTTCAGACAGTCACCACAGTTTTTATAAAGTCCTGCTTGGAAGACAGGAGGACTAGCTTAATGAGGTACAAAGAGTCGATCTATACTTCTCATCTTGAACACATTGTTATTGTCAGGAAGCAGAGATCCGCATGGGTGGCAGGCACATTGTTGAAGGGAAAAGCACTAGCTTCCACCAGATTCTCTTTGTTACACAGGAAGTCAGCTTATATGGGCTTCACCTAGTGTAATGTTCCTGGTGACTATTCCCGTTCACCATCACCTCTTACAGACTGAAGCGTGGCTTCTGACGTTGTGCTAACTGCTTTGTTTTGCCAACGTAACTCTGAGGTTGTATTTTCAGACAAGTGACCAATATGGAGCCTTTTTTTTTCTTGGTTACTGCACTGCTCTGGATGCATCATTTTGCAAAGTAACAGCCAAGGTCGAAAGCATTGGTTCCATGCTGGGCCATAACAAAAGATATTTTGAAGGCTGCTTGAGTCTGACTTTATAATATTTTAATGCTGATATCCATGAAGCATATTCTCTATTCTTCCATTGGGTACAACTCAATTTTTTCAGAAACTTTTGAACATGCTGTCTTTATTTCAGTCTTTTTTATTTCATTTTAGTTGCTAGTTGCTATGGATTAAATGTTTGTCTACTCCCACCCCAAAATTCGTATTCTGACACCCTAATACCCAAGGTGATGGTATCTGGAAGTGGCGGCTTTTGAAAGTGATTAGAGTTAGATTTGGTCAGGAAGGTGGGGCCCTCATGATGAAATTACCGCCCTTATAAAAAAAGGAAGAGACATGAGAGCTCATATTCTCTCTCTCTCTCTCTCTCTCTCTCTCTCTCTCTCTCTCTCTTTCCAGAAGCACACACTGAGGACAGGCCATGTAAAGACACAGCGAGAAGGCAGCCAACTGCAACAGGAAGAGGGCTCTCACCAGGCACCAAACCTGCCAGTACTTTGATCTTAGATTTTCAGCCTCTATAACTGTGAGAAATAAATGTCTGTTGTTTATAGTAAGCCACCCAGTCTGTGGTATTTTGTTATAGAAGCCTGAGCAGACTAAGATACTAGTCAAATTTTCAAAAGAATCAATTTTGTAAAAAGAGTAAAAGGATAAGCCACAGGGTAGGGGAAGATATTTACAACATATATAACAGGGAAAAAAACTTCTATAAATAATTTCCATAAGTCAGTAAGTAAAACAAGCAACCAAGTAGAAAAATGAAGAATGAGCAAAAGACTTGAATGGGAGAGTCAAGATTTATATCTATCCAAATGACCAATAAACGTGTAAACAGGTACATCAGTCATCAACCAAATGCATATTAAAACCTCAGTGAAATACCAGCACAACTCAAAATGATAAGCAATTCTAAAGATTGGAGGGATATGAAGCAAATGACTTTCTCAGATACAACTGGTAAAACCAGGGTGGAAAACAACTTTGGCAATATCTACTAAGGTGAAATGTACACATAATCCATGATGCACTACTTCTCTCCTAAATATATATATATATCCTCTGTATTCCAGTTCAAAGTACATCAAAACTCCTGGTTGTTTGAAAAGATATAAAAGAGAATTCTTTCAAAGTAAAAATTTCCAGGATAGGGCACAAAGATTGAGGATCTTTAAAAGCAACAACTCTGTTCACCAGCATTCAGCCTCACCCTGTAAGATGTACACACAGGCCAAGTCTCCACCATTTCAGATGTGGTGAGAGCATCTCAGGTACAAGCTTAACCTGCGATGATCATTCCTCGTCTTGTGATGAGAACAAATTGTAAAGTGGTGGCCAAAGAAGTGCAAGAATCTGTTGGCTAGGGTATGGCTCATTATTCATATGGCTTTGTTGTTAACTAAGATGGGTCTTGCATCTTAAAACTAAACACAGTTGTGTTCCCAAATGATGATAATGATCAGAAAGCATAGTGGACATAAGCCATTGTCATATACTAGCACATACCAACAACCACTGCTAGCAAGCCTAATTGCAAAGCACATGACTATCAGACATTCTGTTAAACCCATTCAAACAAAGAAACTGGTGAATGATACAACCTGATAGGTGCCCACCCGGGGCTAAAGGCTTCAAAGTACATAAGTTCTGTTCATGAAAGTTTAGTCACCAACAATCTAATCAGCTGCAATCCCCAAATATTTTGGACAGGGGCTAGAGTATCTCCAGGTATCATTAAAATCACCATCTAATCTGTACTTTACTGAATCTTAGGAACCACCCTATTATTTCATGTACCACTAGGAAAGAAGGGAAATGCTGCCAGTTCAACAACAACAGACCATCTATCGTCAGAGCTATCCTAATTTGGAGATGATAAAATGTGGTGGGAAATGTGTGTCTTAGAATCAATGAAACATGGTAAATTTCCTAGTTTACCAGACTGGAGTCCTTCCCTTGCCTCCCCTCCCAGAGAGCTGGGAAGTCTAATTGCATTTCCAGTGGCTGCAAAAAAACGATTTAGGTATATCTGTTTCTGTGAAATCACTTTTCGTTAATTTTCTGTATTTCTCTTCCCTGAAGAAACTTATCTTGTTTCTTTTTCATTTTTGTTCCCCATGTTCCCAATTATCCTAAACTCCTTTACAGATATCACAATGTGTTCTGTCAACAAAGAGGATTTTCTATAAAACAATAAAGTAAATAATGCATGGGTCATTTTAAGTTAAATATTTTAACTTCTTTAAATGCTTTTGAGAAAACTTTTTTAAACATCTGCCAAAATAGTAAAAGTATAGATATTATTTAATCTGAAGTGTGATAAACCAGTTGTAAGTCACAAGTATGGGTTGTTCCTTAAAGTTTTCTCTTAATCCTCAAAAGCAGCATGCTTAGAACCTAATAAAAGTGCAAAACACAAAATTCATTCTATTGAGAATGTCCACAAGATTGATTTCACCCAATTGAGACTTTAGGTATGCTTAATGATCAAACAATCATTATTAAATACCTAAAAACAAGATGAAGTGTGCATTAGTTGCTTTATATTGCATCTATACGGTGCCTTCTGCAGCTGTTACTGTGTAAGAAAAAAAATGAGTATGATGAAAATGAAAAACAGAAGGAAAAGGAAGCAAGAAAAGAGAGGAATTGGAGTGGGGGAAAGAAAAAGGAAAGCAGAGGAGAGGAAAGAGGAAAAGAGGAAATGAAACAGGAAAAGGGAAAATAAAAGATTGTTTTGGTGGAATAGTTTGATAGATTTTCCTAGAACCTTAATTTTTCAGGGCTTGCATTTTTACTTTTATATGATAAAAGAACTCCACAGGTTATACAACTAATTCCCAGGCAGATTGCCAGCAGAGGCTGTCCTCTTATCTGTGTCTGCCCAGCCTCAACACTATGCACATAGGGACAGTTGGGTTCATTAGTGATGATTCAGTAATGAGTTCATACATTTTCTATTGAGCTTCTTCTTATTATTTATTTATTAAAAATCTGTTAAATGTTTATTTAGTCATTATTGGGATATTTGTTTGGTGGTTTTCAAATATTCATGAACGTTTTTGTTTTTGAAAACAGTAACACTACACCCGTCAAAGAACATTTGAAGAAACGAGAGAAAAGAAGAAATTCATTCTAAACTGCAGGGGGATGGAGTAAATTTGAAGGAATTAATTCACACAGCGTGCCAAGACAGGTATCAAGTCAGTCATTCATGTCTTGATTGTGAAAAGTAATTAAGTATAAGCTGAAATGAGGCCAGAAAAAGGAAAAGTGCTTGGAAAAATAAGTTGAAGAAAGATAAGGAAGTACTATTAGGTCACATTGATATGAGAATAACTTTTAAAATCTAAGAATTCTAGAGCTGGATGGGCTGAGGTCATTGATCAAACCTTTCATCTTTAGGAACAGAAGTGGACTGCTCGCTGTCCCTGCACAGGTGCCATCAGACACTCTTTCAGCTGGGCGACTGTGGCCTCTACTCAGCAGACTGGCACTGAAGAATCGAGAAGCATCTAGATCAGAGTCCCCCAAACCTCGCTGTGGGTACCAGCCACTAGGAACATTTTAAAAATGCAGGTTCAGATTCCATAGTCAGAAATGAAGCCTGAGATTCTGCATCTCTAACAAGTTACCATGGGAGGCTGCGCCTGCTGGTCCACAGACCACAGTTTAAGTTAAGTTTAAGCAAAAGCCAGGACACATAACCTAAAATTTAAACTATTTTTATTCCTTGTTAGCCAGTTACTTATTTCCCTTTTTAAATCGTTTTTCTTTGAATCATCATTTTGAGAAGTCTGATGCTACACTAATAACAATAACATAAAAATACACTATCCTGTTGTCATTTGATGACAAGTCCTTGTAACTCTTCCACATGTCCTCTCCTTGTCACTATGTCAATTTCTCAGAATCAATTCACCATTTTTCTGTCTCAGAAAGCACTATCCCCAGGGAGAGTGATAAAGAGTGAAATTCCATGATCCAAGATAATGGACCCTAAATTCCCCCAAACCAGATTTCATTTCCCTGAACCACTAATAGGAGTCATATCTTACTATCTTAGAATACTATAAAATTTCCAGCCCCCTAAAACCAAAATTCTCCTCCTTATACTTTATGTTCCTTACTTTTACCAGCATTTTAATTATTGTTGTTAATATTATTTTTTAGCTAGCATTAAATTCTTTTTTTTATTAAGAATTTTTATTTATTTATTTTTTAATATATTTTACGAATTTTTTAAAGAGAGGAAAGGAGAGGGACAGAGAGTTAGAAACATCGATGAGAGAGAAACATCGATCAGCTGCCTCCTGCACACACCCTACTGGGGATGTGCCCGCAACCAAGGTACATGCCCTTGACTGGAATCAAACCTGGGACTCTTCAGTCCGCAGGCCGACGCTCTATCCACTGAGCCAAACCGGTTAGGGCCTAACATTAAATTCTTGCTATGTGACAAGCACAGTGCTAAAAATTTATATGCATTGTCTTAATTCTTACCCAACAATGGAAAGAAAAAGTAATCTTAGTTTATTCCTGTTTTATAGATGAAGAAAGGTTAAGGGACACACAGTAGTTGGATTTGAACTCAGATCTGTTTGACCCAAAAAATCAACTAGTCACCTCTGTTATACCTGCCATCATTACTTACCCTAACACTGAATTAAATTTCTTAAAGTATTTATTTTTTAATGTTATATTTAAAAGAATTGCTTGTTTTCAGAATTGCTTATTAGACTAGTCTCAGTAGAACTCTAACTAAATGTTATCTATTACTTCTACCTATATCTGCTACCCTGTTGTATTTATACTAGAGGCCCGGTGCATGGATTCATGTACCAGTGGGGTCCCTCAGCCTGGCCTGCAGGGATTGGGCTGAAACTGGCTCTCTGACATCCCCTGAGGGGTCCCAGATAGTGAGAGGGTGCAGGCCAGGCTGAGGGACCCCCACCAGTGCACGATCGGGGCTGGGGAGGGATCGCAGGAGGGCTCCGGGGTGAGTCCGGACCCCAGCAGCAAGCTAACCTACTGGTCAGAGTGTCTGACCTCTGGTGGTCAGTGCACTTCATAGCAATTGGTCAAATGGTTGAACTGTCAGACACTTAGCATACTAGGCTTTTATTATATAGGATAGGATGAAAAGGTTTACTAAAAACAAGAGCCTCATCTATTTTCACACTGATGCAGAGCTAAGAAGGGCATGTTCAGAGTAATTTGTTCAAACTTGGAGTGCAATAGCCACTCTAATGCATTTCAGTCTTGAAATATCTCAAAAAATATGGAAAAGAGTGATGCAATACTGTCACAGTTTCAAGGAGGAAAAAATAAAGACACAGCTTATGGGTGTGGGTGTGCATACATAATGTTCAATTAACCTACCATTTCATAAGTTGATCTTGACTAGTTCTCCATATGAACTCATACATTAAATGGATGATTGAATTCTACTGGTGGTTGTTATTAGTACTCATCCAGCAAATTTTTCAAATTTTCAGCTCTTATTACAGGATGAAAACTAAACAGCTCCTTTGACCAAATTATATCTTGGCAGTCATAGTTGTGATCTACTTTCCAATAATTATTTCAAAATCCATTAAAATAAAAAAATATCAAGAGGGAGATGCTTATCTGAGACTATGGACACAAAATCATTTCTTGCTCATAGAAATACTGACACTATGTTTACAAAGACAAATATACAGTAATAAGATTCATGTACTGAACAAAAGATAATGTTTCCAAATAAATGATAACTTTCTTCATGCTTTGTATGAAATCATAGCTCTTTTATCTGTATTTTCTTATTTTCAGTTGAAAATGTTACTAATAGCTGACAAAGGATGTGTCAAGTGTTTAGTTTCCCTTGGGTAGAAAACTACATTTACCAGTTCTTGCTTTGAAATACATTTTTGCCATCTTTAAAAGTAAATCTTGGATAGTTGCCTCAAAATATGTCTTTGTCACTCTTTCAAGAACAGAGAAAAAGCCTGTGGTTAGCTGACTAATAATACAGCACTCTTTTAGAAACAATTCTTTGTATTAAAAAACACTGCTCAAAATTTGAAGAAGGAAACTCAGAAATTAAAGATTTCTGTAATTGGGTATTTAGTGTCCATGATAGCAATTAAAAAGACCAAAAACATCCACTTATCATTTGATCACAAGTTTTTACTTAAATTTATATTTCATTAATTTCACCTAGATTAAATAAATTCATGGGTTTTTGTTTATTTATTAATACAAGACCTAAACTATCCTAAAATTTCATTTAAATTGCAATAAATTACAAATTAGGGGCTAAATATACATAATTGTAAAATATATTGAAATATAATGCTTATAAAGTATACTCAATGAAAAATAAAAATCTTAAGCTGCAGTATTCCCAAAAAAGTATGTCATGAATGAGAGAGAATTAGAGTGCCTTTTAGCAACTTTTAAACTTCTCTTGCACATGAAAACTTAATGGTGTGAATTCTTCAATATGAAAAAAAAATCACTTGCTTTCTAGGTTGAAAGGAAACAAAAAGTTACAAAAGAGCATGATCCATATATATTTCATGTGGAATTTGCTATCTATAAAGCTTGAATACAGACATTTTTAAAGTAATTAAAGTTGATCAAAAACAAACTAAGAAGCAATAACCTCAGCATGTGGGCAGATTCCTAGGACAGGTTTAGTCTAGAGATATGAGAACTTATAAGCACATGGTTGTTGGTTAACCCAGTGTTCTTTCACTCCATCTCTATGATATAAAATGATTGGATAAAGGCTAAAAAATTCAACCCAAATAGATGAATGTTTTATTCATACAATGTCTAATATCTGAGTAGTTCCAAATCTATACTATCAGCATTTGTTTCATCCATTTACATGAGCCCAATGCATAGTTTCACCTTATTATTAATATTTCCTAAAGAATTTTTAGTAAATTTTATTTTAAATAAAAGGAGGAGTCATGTCTACATTACTGACACGAGGATGGTAACAAGGAAAACTGGAAGACGATATATCATAAAATAAAAAGATTAAGATGTAAGTAATAGATCAACTTGGGACATCAAGCCAAAAGACAAGCGCTCAACAAAGTCAAAGTCTAAGGTTGATGACATACATAACACCCTTCTCTTTCCTTTACAAGTTATAAACCTACTGAGAGGTAAACAGAATGCAAATAAAAATATCACTTTTACTACTGACACAAATATTTGGAGAATGTTTCTTGACACTGAGAACAAAGAGGACTTGCCAACACTTTCTGCAAGTCTAAAAGTTAAGAAAGCCGCTATAGAGAAAGTCTGGGGGAACAGACCACAAAGCCCTCATCTGGGGTAGAAAGAGAAGAAGATAAAACACATCGCCAGTAACAGATTAGCTCTGCCCAATCAAGAAACTTTCATCAATGATGGCCAATCATTTATCAGGAGCCTTTCTCCTGATCATGGGACAAAATGTCAGGGAGTTGCTGTAGGGAAGTCCCTCCACATGGATATCTGAAAAGTTGAGCAGTACTCTTTCCTCCTCAAGTACCATAGCTTTTTGTTCTGTTGGTTCAACTATCAAGCCTATGTAGTTATTCCTGTCTGGCAGGAGACCAGAAATCTATCATGGCAGTTCTTTACCATCTTCACAAACCCTCTCCCCCAATACTACTTATGGTTGTTTTGTGGATTCTCCTGATGACGCTGGTAAATAGCATCGAATTTGCCCTTAGAACAGTGGTTCTGAACCTTCCTAATGCTGCGACCCTTTAATACAGTTCCTCATGTTGTGGTGACCCCCAATTTCATTGTTACAAATTGAACATAATTAAAGCATAGTGGTTAATCACAAAAACAATATGTAATTATATATGTGTTTTCCGATGGTCTTAGGCGACCCCTGTGAAAGGGTTGTTCGACCCCCAAAGGGGTCGCAACCCACAGGTTGAGAACCACTGCCCTAGAATATTCTAAAACTGGTCACCAATTAAATTAACTCTAAGTTCATGTAATGTCTAAATGTCTCATTCCAAGTCGTGTATGGCCACATCCAACATAGGCCATCAACATTTTGTAAAGAGATTGAATAACAACATCAAGAGATGCCATTTTAAAAATGCCAACGCATATAGGAGCCATAAATTTGAATACAAATTACCTTCCATTGTAAATTTCCTAGAGACATTAATGCCCTAAATTAAATTCCCTTACAAGTTAAAGTCCAGAGGTTTAAAGTCCAAAGTTTTCAATTCAAAATTAAATTGCCTTGCTTCGATGATTTTAATGTCCAAAGTCATTATAGTACAAAACAAAATGTTCTTGTCCTAATAAGTAAAAATTTCAAAGAAACTAAAGTTCAAAGTTCTCAAGTTAAAGTTCTATAATCATGTATTTGAAAATTTTTTGTTCTTCTTAGTCACAGACAGAGGTGTCTTATTCTGAACCCAATGTTTAGGTTTCTTTAGCAGCTGAAGAATGTTATTATCTTTCCAAGAATGTGTGCGGTTCCTCAGGATCTCATAATCAAAATTAGTTTCTCATGCATCCCATTTTTTAAAAATCCAAATATTTGGTAGACATACAATTTTATATGTTCGACACCCAACACCTACCAAATTTAAGACTACAGCTATCTCTACCCTCTCAGAGCAGTTTACCAGGCAGAATTCTGTTCCAGAACCCTACCTTTGATGTTGCAAGACCCACTGCAGACATTCATGGTACCTGAGAGCAAGAAGGCAAATGTAGAACATTTTCTCATTTCAGCCTAGCCAGGAAGCCAGCCTTTTATAGAATCCATAAGCCGAGAACAATCTCCCTTAGAAAATAGTGCCACAAGTAGGTTCTGGTGGCACTGTGCTTTCTTTATTTGGGAGGAACATGAACCTATGCATGCCATTTCCTCTCTCAGACCATTGCATTGAGGCATCACTACCTTTTTCTTTTTGCAAATTATGCAAATCTGCTATATTAGCAGGTCAACTCACCAAATCATAGTTGTAATGCGTCTTTCCATCTGCCATTTTTGAAACCTCTTAATATACAGTTCCCCTTTGATTCTAGTGTTTCTGGTACCTGAGTATTGTATTTAAGATGGGCTCTGTTGAATGACATAAACTTCACTCTCTTTTGAAAAGGTATTCTCAGTTCTGTACCACTCTGGCTGCTTCCATGACCTCTCAGGGTGGAAATGCTTATGGTGGAAATGCTTAGACCTATAAAATTTGGTTTACTGTTATATCCTTACTGTCTCATGATTCTAAATTTTGCAGTTCCCTAGAAGGGGTAATATCCTATTTGGAAAGAAGGAATCAGGCTTTTTATTCTTCTATACCATTCTTCAGATTAGAAGGGACGTTAATTTTGAGCAGCTAATGCATTTTAAAGGGTTTGTCACCTCTCAGCCCATCTCTGACAGGTACATTCTGTGATTAAAATACTTAATTATTAGCTGCTGTCCTCTTTCCACTATTGCCAGTGCCCGTTGCCTATTCTCCAGTCTTAAGTGGAAAATTTTGCTTTTTGCTCCTCAGGAGCTAAAATACATCTCATGTCACTCCTTAGTGAGAGGTTACTTTCAAAAACTGAATATTAGCTGCAATGTTTTTCTACGAGCTAGGCCTTATTTCCAGGAAGAGGAGTATGTTGTTCTGGGAGCACTTTAAATACAATCTCTAGTTCTATTTGAAGCAAAAGTGTCAAAATGTTACATTTATTGATTCAACTCTCAGGTCCTCACATAGACGTAGCTACCAATTTCTGATCTTTCTACTCCACAAAGCTAATTTATGGGACCCTAAAAAAATTAAGTTTAACTTTGCAAGATATTCTTTTGTCAACTAGTATCTTCATTTTATTCTTATTTTAAAATGGTATTTTCAAAATTATCATAACCTCTTATAAAATATTAAAAGTATTTAAAAGCATAAAGATTGGATATACATTTAGCCATGGTGCAAATAATTGATTAAATGGACATCAATCCTATTATATCAATGCTGGTTATTCCTGTCAAGTTCCTTGAAATTGAAATCACATTAGAACAGCAGGCATACTAAATTTGTAAGAGCAGCATTTTGCTGTGTTTGCACTGGACTGAGTACACAGTGACAATTTTGCAATTATCACTATTTCTCTACAAAAAAATATATGGAAGTATTTTGTCTAATCTTACTAGTTACTGTGCAAGATCATCCCTTGGATGTTTCATTAAATGTTTATGAAATCTGGTAGTGTTGAAGCAGTCTCTCATCTCCATGTCCTTTCAGTTTAGGAGAGCATTTCTGTTCCCTTCAGCCAGCATTTTCCAACCTTTTAAATTATGAACACTTTCACATTTTTAAATAATTTTTGTCTAGCCCCACAGGGACGTTGTTATTATCTACGGATGAAAAGAGGCTTCTACGAAAAATAAACTCACATGGTGATTTGATCATAAATTCCTAACTGGGCAGGTTATGGTAGGTAGTCACCTCCCAGGCATACAACTTTTTTAGTAAAATGTTGTTTTCTGCCTAAGCAAGCCTTGTCCATATACTTTGTGCATCTAGGTTAACGCACCTTTGGAATAAGTGTTATGCTTATTACACTCAGGGAAGCACATTAACTATCCTGAAATCCAATCCCTACCTTGCTTTCTCCCCCTTTCATGTAATCTTCCCTAGATTCCCTCCTTAATTTCAAATGCATAAAAGAAGCTGCAAAACTGCCACTCGCTGGAGCATTTTAGATCTTGCTTTCTGACAATTGTCATCAGTTTGGCTCAAATAAGTTCTTATAAAAATTCTCTACAGGTTTGGATATTTCCTATATCAACACACTTTTGCTTGGCATATAAGCAATTTTAAGTTAAAATGCATATTTTTACTTTAAATAAATATATTATTAATTTTGATATACTTAAAATTTCAAAATATGGAGACAAACCTTTATCTCTTATCAGTTAACAAATTACACACTAAATTTACTGTAAGTTAACTATTTAAGAGAGTGCATGATTCAACCCAAATGTTTTTAAATAACATAAAAACACTCAACAGTTCTATTGCCCATGCCCATAGTGGACTAAAACTGACAGAAAAGCTATACCCAGTTACCACATAGATAAATTAAGCATGGTGTCTACACAAAGGGTATGGAAGGAAGCCAGGGCAGTCAATAAACAGAGCAGAGTAATCAGCAACATCCTCTAGGGCAGGGTCCCCACCAGGAAGCCCAGGTTTGCTGATAATAAGACTCATATCACAGCTTCTGAAAGGTCACTATCCTCTTCAAGGAAGACCAAAGCTGGAGGCATAGTACTGCTGCAGGTGGGCTAACTGGGTGTTAACCTGACTCACAGTTACCCTAACTCTCTCAGGATTATTACCATACCACATGTGAGCAATGTCCAGGACATAAAAAAAGTACACTAGGGCATAAACCTAGTCAAGTATGGTCTGCCCCAAGGATATTCCTTTTTGCTTTTAAGAATAGTTTATTTACTTTAGAGAGAAAGAGAGAAGGGAGAGGGAGAGAGAAACACTGATATGAGAGCTCATCGTCTATTGGCTGCCCCCTTTACCCACCGCTCCCCAGGGGAGATTGAGCCGGCAACCCAGGCATGTGCCTGGGGCTGGGAATCAAACAGGGCAACCTCCTGGTGCACAGGATGGTGCTCAACCAACTGAGCCACACTGACCAGGGCATCCAAAGGGTATTTCTGAACTTAGTTCAGGGGAACTAATTCAAAAATTAGTTCCTTATTCATCTCTAAGAGTCCTGCTAACATTTAGATTGGGAGCATATATTAAAATATGTATTCAGTGAAATTTGACCATGTGTTTCAATATTAGAAATAAATTTTAAAATGCTTTATTTGAAAACCTGCCCTTCATAATATTAAAATGGATTATTTTTATATTTTGAGTTCTGATTATAAATAACAAAGTGAAAGATAAAAGTCTCATGATGCAATGAACAAGTAACACATAGAGGCTGGAAATAATAGGCTTTATCCTAATCAATGAAATCATAAAAGGAACATGATCATTACTGTACTTTTTTGGCAAGATTTTGATATATGAGAATTTTTATTTAGATGGTTGCCAAATTATAAATTTGTCACAAATTATTTTAAATTCAATGTGCAGAGTTATTAGAATTTCATGCTTTTCATTATATTCCCAAATATCAATGTCAACATTTCTAATGCTTTGTCTCTGTGACCAATGAGTCTGTCATGTGTATGGATGAAACAACATATGATTAAATATATACCAATTTAAAATTAAGTGATTAATTCCATCCAATTTATAATTTCTGCACACATATACTGGATAAACACTAGGAGGCTTCAAATTGATGTACTTTAAAAGGGGAAAACTCAAATACTAGTTTATTCAGTGGGATATGAAAACACATTACATTACCATCTTTTAGAATGAGCTTCTGGCTATTCTCTCGTCAGCAGTGGTAAACATCAATTCAAACTATCCCAACAGACTCTTAACTGATCAATTTGGCTTACAATCCCTTCTCTGTGTAGCTCAATCCACATGACACATTAAGCCAACAGCTCTACACGGGTCACTCCCCTTTCCAAAAACCAATAGTTCTCCTTCATCCTCCCAGATTCCCTCATTCTTCTAATCCTCTCACGTAGAAACTATGCCCTAGTCTGCTGGCATTTTCTTACAGAAGTAGTTTGAAATGCACAGTTCTTTGGTTCTTTATTTCTTTTACTCTGCATGAATGCTGTCCTAAACATTGAGTATCCTGACTCTCCTATGTGCCTTTTCTCTTTTCCTAGATTTCCTATTTGGAATAACTTTTCCTGATCATCTTTGCCTTTTGAACATCATGTGCTAAGTCACAGAAGCAAGAAACAAGAGGTGCATATGGGGGACTCCCAAGTAGCTGGATATGCAGGCAAAGTGCGTGCTGATGAGAAGGATGCAGCGATACCAGAATTGCAGACAGAGATCAGAATATGAGAAGCTTTAACATCATTCTTAGGAATTCCATTAGAAAACTGAGAGCCATGAAGAGTTTTTAAGCAGAGGAGTGATATGATTAGATATGTGTTTTAGAAAAGTCATTCTGGCTACATTTGGCAAATAAGATTAGAGTTAGGAAGACCACCTTGAGAGACAAGTTACAATAGACCAAAGAATAAATAGCATATGTCTGAACCAAGGAGTGGTAGTATGAATGGAGGGAGAGTAGAGTCCAGAGATAAATAGGAGGTGGAATAACTGATAACCACTAACCGAGTTCTGACCTGTGAGACTAGAACAGAAGAAGAGCGAGTTGCGGTGGATAACAAGACCATGTTTGCATGCACTTAATAGAATACATATATATTTAAAGAGATATGAGGGATGGGAAGTGTAACAAGGAACCAAGGGAGATAGAGAAAAACATAAAATAAAATGAAACGAGACATTTTGCATACTGATAACAATAATAATAAATATGAAACATAATTAGCATAACTCTCTGATTTCTGATATTAAAAGCTGTTTAGCAAACAATGAGCAAGCCAGGCACTCTTGAGGAAGTAAGAATTGTTCTTACAGAATACATTGGAAACACTTTGGAAAAGCAAAACATATTGACCTTTCTCACAAAATTATCTATGGGATTCCAGATATCTCTATAAAAATATTTACACCTCAGCACATCCATTAAAAATTCTATGATACCTTCGAGTGCCATTTTTGGCCCTTAAAAGCTTTATATCTTCAGAGATACACTTAAATAATATAATTTCTACATTTAATAACCTGTACATTCCCAATTAGTAGCTAAGTATTCTCCCCCACATTGACCTCTATATAATGTGTGGATAAGGTCTTTTGAAAATACCTCTCTCCCCTTTGCTATACACTCATTATTTCCTCAGAGAAGTTTTTCTTTAACCCTCAGACTGAGTCAGCACCCTCCTGATACACTCCAATAAAACCAGATACCTCTTTTTATCACTTGACACAGATATCAATGACTCTTATTGGTTTTTGTTTAATACTGTTTCCCCACTAATCTATAAACTCCAGAAGGGCAAGGACCATAACAGTTTTGCTTGTATCCTTCAGTACCTAGAGCAGTGTCCAGCACTCAGTAGGTATGCAATAAAGAGTGATAGAACGAATGTATAAAATGAAGAAAGAATGAATGAAGAAAATAAACAATTTAAACTAGGCCTTTGGCTAAGTAGTGCCTTCCATCCACTAACAGAAAATGTAGACATGAGCTCCAATTTTGATAAAGGCATTGCATACTGAGGCCCATCAGAGAATACCAGCTCTCCACAATGGCAAAGCAAGGAGAAAATGGAATAATTATTTAAATTTAAAATTCATTTACCTGTCATGCCTTTGCATATTATGTTTTGCTGAGAGGTCTGCATTGTGAGATTTACATAAAGAAAAATGAGGAATCAGATATACAGATATAAGAGGATAATCAGAGGCACAGACACATGAACTTTTCACATTTGGCAGGCGGTAGCATGAGCCCAAGGAGAGCGGAGACGTAGGGGATCAATCTACAAGTTAAACTTTAAATCGAGCAGGAAAGAGACTTGAAGGACAAGAATCCAGCTTTTAATCAGAACATGCTGGTGGGGAGAGAGGGAGGATGCTGAGGATTTTTAATACCAATTATAACTAGGCTTTAGAAAGCAGATTCTGGAAACAAAATAAAGAATAGCTAAGAATCACACGGAGGAAAACTCTGTTAGGAAATGACTGGTACAGTTCACATCAGAGGCAATGAGGCCCTGAAAGAAGTTAGTGGCCAAGACAAAGAAAAAGAGAAAGATTTTATTGTTCTTCTGAATGCTGGAGTCATTGACCACGATGCTGATTAAGGAGGCAGAAGAGGTTTAGGGAGCTGAGTGATGAATGGCCTCATCACTAAACCTCTGGGTCATCTGTGTGAAAAATGTCTAGCAAGCAGCTAGCAATGAGAGCCAGGGCCCCGAATAGAACCTGACCAGAAGTGATGGATATGGATGAGACGCTCCAAGAAGGTGGTACAGAAAGCAAGAAAAATAAAATTAAAGAGAGAATGAAGAAAACATACATTTAGGAGAAGAAGAAGAGAAGAATATAACATTGTTGTCAGAGAAGTAGCAATAATGACACAGAAGCCAGATGTAAGGGGTGCTTCAAGATAGAATACTACATAGTCAGAAGTAAAGATGGTATTCCGCATGTGGAAGTGTACTTGATTTTAACAAACAATTCTCAAAGTGAATCCTAAGAATCATAGTATAAATCTGACCCCTCGAGATGGCATTTTCCACATGACCTTGACCACTCTGAAGTCAACTATAACTGAGTGTGCTCATATGGTTTTAAACTACCCAACAATGACAACAGCACAAAGAAAAGAACTGATAGAAATTAACTGCTCCCATATGTAGTGCCTGCACGTACTTCAGTATTCTCAACTGATCCATGACACTTGGAGTAATTACCTGATCTTCAAAACTGGTAAAAATCTAATCAAATGCAAATAAAAAGGCATGTTTTGTCCTTTGTGCTAGAAATAAAATAAGTTCTAATTCTCTATAAAAAAATAACATGGGCATTATGATGAGTTATCATGGGGGAAGGGGGGATATGTGACAGGAGAATGCTGGGACTCCTTGTCAAGTTAATATCCTTTTCCCAGACATTCTCACCATTAAAATATATCCCATTTAAATTCCTTTTCTTTTGGAAAAAAAATGGTCTTATCCCTTTAAATTCCTTCGTCCCTACCTGAGTACTTAGAATGCTTGATCCCAAACACAGTTGGGAGGGATTTTTTTTTAATGAATCATATAACCTTTTCAGTCAATATTTGATGCTAAAGCAGTTGTTTTCCACGTGGGTACTAAGGAGTCCCAGGTTTTCACAGACATGCTTTAGGAGCCACCATCGCAGATAAAGGAGGGACCCCCTTAGTTGTGGCTCAAGACTCCTAACACTACTCTGATTTCTTATTTCCTACATCAGTTCTGTGGTGTTAAAAGTTTCAGTACTGTGCTAGGGGAATGCAATTCATCACTACCCAGTGACTTACACCACTGCTATGAATAATAGAGTTTTTTCAAAAGTTTATACGTATCTGTTTTAGGACCCCAGATGTGGAGGATGCCAATATCCCTAAGAACCAAAATTCTGCTGAAGAGGAAGGAGTTACTGGCTTCTACCACACACCTCAAAGGCTGGCCCACCCAGGATTTGGACCTCCAGACCTTCAAATTCAGGCTTACCAGGTTTAGCAAATAAAAATATAGACTGCTCAGTTAAATAACGAATAAATTCCTAGTGTAACTATACTTAGTGTAGTATACCCACTGCAATTTTGGGGACATATTTATACTAAAAGATTTTTTATTATTTATCTAAATCCCAAATTTGTTTGGGACATCCTGTACCTTATCTGGCAACCCTACTCAAGTCAGACATGTGGATCTTCCACGGGAAAGCATTATACAACCCATGAGTGTCAAAATTCACCCTAAATATCTGAGTATTTAACTACCCAGGAAGTTCAACCAGGGGCCGTAGAGCCAACAGATCAGCCTGGATGACACTTCGGAAGCTCAGCACAGGAATCTATCCCTGCAGATGCCCTATTACCAACTTTGCTACTAGCCTGTCTAATGTAGTCATTCCCCCATCCCAGTTACTGACTGGAATTTTCTGATCTGCCTAGCATTGCCTTTTTCCAGGTCCCTCGGTTCCTAGGGTTATCAGTCCCCAGCTTGATCAGGTTCAGAGTCTCAAATGGACTCCCAAGTCCTTTCACTAGTTATTGATTAGATATAAACAGGACTCCTCAATTCCATGAACCAGAGTTTGTAATCTGTAAAGCTAGAGCCACTTAAGAAACCCAAGATTTATCACCACTCCAGACCCTGAGACTGATCCGATCTATATTCAGGTAATTATTAAAAAACCCTAAAGGAAGTTCGACATGATCTGCCTCAAGGCTTGTCACTCTCTAACCTTGTACTTTCTCAAATATCACCTTCTCAGTGAAGACTTCCTCACCACACTATTTAAAATTCCAAATGTATCTCT
This sequence comes from Myotis lucifugus, assembly GCF_000147115.1. Taxonomy (NCBI): domain Eukaryota; kingdom Metazoa; phylum Chordata; class Mammalia; order Chiroptera; family Vespertilionidae; genus Myotis; species Myotis lucifugus. The sequence continues at coordinate 73,655 of NW_005871106.1, forward strand.
CCCATGACATTCTATCTCCTTTTTTATTCTCTACAGAACTTATAAAATGCCAAATATTTCACAAATTCAACTTGTTTAATTTTCATCTCTCCTCACCAGAAGGTAAGCTCCACATGGGGCAGTCTAATTTGGCCTCTTTTATTCAGTAACTAAAGCAGTGTCTGGTAGAGGATAGACGCTCAAAAATATGTTTTTGAAATATCATAACCATCTCCTAGTAGCTGGATTACTATTTTACCATTCTGTGTTAGGTCTGTGCCTTCATTTCTTACCCAGTACCTCCGTATGTCCAACGCTAGGGTACAACCTTCCTTCCCTGTCTAAATACTTTCCAAAAATGCGCCTCCTACCCTAGTCCTCAAAACCACACAACCAGCTTTCTGGTACTTGCCATCAAAGCTCCTTTTTAAATATATTTTTATTGATTTCAGAAAGAGATAGAAACATCAATTATGAGAGAAAATCATTGATTGGCTACCTCCTGCTTGCCCCTGACTGGGGATCGAGCCCACTACCTGGGGATGTGCCCTGACCAGGAATCAAACCGTGACCTCCTGGTTCCTAGGGTGACACTCAACCACTGAGCCACTCAGTTTCAACAATCAATCTCAAAATGTCTAAAGGCATAAATTGCAGAGAAACTAGAGCTAGAGTTGCATGAAAACAAACTTTTGTCAAGTTTTGTTCACAGCAATATTCCCAGTATCTACAAAAGAGTAGTCACTCAAAAATTACTTGTGGAACAGAATATTGCTCTTGGTAGAAAAGCACATTTTGGTTACAAGTGGTTTCAGGTTTTCAAAGCTACAAACTTTGGAAACTTCTTTGAACATTCCCAAGAAAATATTTGAGTGTGACTTGTGTCGCTCAGCAGCATCTTGCTTCAGTACAATTATTCCTTTATGTACATTATTTAGGTTTCCATGACTGTCAAGGTGACTTTTATAACTACAAAATAATTTTTTATTAATGTAGAATGAGTAGGAAACCAAACTTACAGGGGTTCTATGCTTTCTTATTACTTTCATCAACATCTACACAAAATTAAGTTAGACAAATGAAAAAAATACATATGAGGACATGTTTTCCATATCAAAATAAAAACAATGAACAGCCAAGAGGCAATTTCTATTCCTCGTAGGTTTACTAAAACATTGACAGTGGAAATTGATATTTAAAAATCACTCGCTTTAAATACATATATGATTCCACTTAGATAACAGAAAAATAAATATGACAAGCAGAAATGTCTATAGTTAACGAATATGTAATCAAAAGTGTAATACTAGAAACTCTGCCAGGATACCTAGAATTATAGCCTAGAATTCAGCATAGTTGAATTTACTATTGATTCCCAAAGCAGGGTTAACTACTGAAAATATGTAACAGTCGTTATAGAAAAGTTATCCTTCAGTCTTAATCTTTAACATTACATTGTAGCAAATCTCCATCCCACAATATTGAAAAAAGCATTTAAGAGGCATCCTAAAAATAAAGATGAATTTCATTATCTATTATGTTTTCTAGTCACCTTGCAGTTTGCTCAATAAAAAAAAATGATTTTATAAGAAATACAGGTTTAGGAGCCAGAATTGTGACATCTGCATTTGAATACCACTTCCCTCTGTAAGTAAAGTTTTATGTGAAAGCTTAAGTTCAAAATTAGGAAACAAAACCTCATTGCCTATTTTGTTTCATATTTGCAGATTTGTGCTACAGATGAAACAACCAGTAAACTATTAAAATCTCATCTATTAAAATATTGACTGGTCTCTCCTGCTGTTACATCAACGTCTAGTCATTAGATGACTGCCTTATTAGCAAATTGTCTAATGAACATTATTCTCTGTTGGACATTGAATATTTTAAGCTTTCCTGTTTTCTCTATAGTTTATATAGTCTTGAACTAAAAAATAACAGAGATTTTGATGGCTGTAGTTATAAACATGGTATTATAAAAATCATGGAATTTGCTTTATAGTTTTAGATCTTCCATCTCTGTTTTATACATAATTTCCATTGTCTTCTGGCAGAATTAGATTAATAATTTGACCACTAGGTATATTCTCACCTCCCAGATAACTCAAATGATAAAATCTAATAAATATGGGGAGTCCACAGTTGCCTTTATATCAGTTATTCTAAAACCATGCCATCCAATATGGCATTCACTAGCCACAGTGGCTATTTAAATTTCAATTAATTAAAACTAAGTAAATTATAAATTCAGTTCATGGTAGTGGTTCCAGGTGAAAAGGCATAAGCATGCTTCACCCTTTTTTTAATCTTTATTGTTGAAAGTATTACATACGTCCCCTTTTTAACCCATTGACCTATTCTAGCCCACCCTGCCCCCACCCCAGGCCTTCACCACTGTATTGTCAGTGTCCATGAGTTATGCATATATTGATAAAAGTTCTTTGGTTGATCTTTTCCCACCCAGCCACCCTCCCCTACCTCCCCTCTGAAGTTCCACAGTCTGTTTTGTGCTTCTATGTCTCTGGATCTATTTTGTTCATCAGTTTATTCAACCAGTTATAGTAGTAGAAGTCCTCGCCAGAGCAATTAGGCAAGAAAAAGAAATAATAGGTGACCAAATGGGAAAGGAATAAGTAAAACTGTCTCTATTTGCAGATGACATAATATTATATAGGTTAAAACTTAAAGAATTCACCAAAAAACTGATAGAATTTTGGCAAGTTGCAGAATGGGAGAAAATATTTGCAAATCATATTTCTGATATGGGGTTAATATTCAAAATAGATACAATCACAAAAGGAACAAAGAATAGAATAGAATAGAATAGAATAGAATAGAATAGAATAGAATAGAATAGACATTTTTTCCAAAGAAGACATACAAATGGCCAATAGTTACATTGGCTCAGCATAACTAACCATCAGAGAAATGCAAATTGAAACCACAATGAGATATCATTTCACACCTGTTAAAATGGTTATCATTAAAAATACAATGATCTATCAAGCCATGAAACACATAGAGGGACCATAAATTCATATTACTAAGTAAAAGAAGCCAATCTGAAAACACTACATACTGTATAACTCCAACTATGTAATATTCTGGAAAAGGCAAAACTATGGAGACAGTAAAAAGATCAGTGGTTATGTAGGGGGTGATAAAGAGGTTAGATGAATAGGCAGAGCACAGATGTTTGTGGCAGTAAAAATATTCCATATTATGTGATACCATAATGCTGGATATAGGTCATTGTAATTTTTTCCAAACCCATAAAATGTACAATATTAAGAGTGAACTCTAATGTAATCTATGAACTTTGGGTAATAATGTGTATCAGTGTAAGTTCATCAACTGTAATAATGTACCTCTTTGGAACGCTGATGAAGAGGGAAGGAAGCTGTGCATGTTGTGAATTTTAATCTGCTCTAAAAACATCATCTTAATAAATTTTAAAGATATTTCATTCACAAAAATCTCTTAGTCCAACTCTAAAATGACATATATGAGACAATTGAGAAGATTTAAATATGTATTGGCTAGAATTAGATGGGTGTAGGAATCACTAGCCATTTTACTGGTTGTCATAAGGCATAGTGGTCATGTGTGAGAACACCAGTCCTTCTCTGCCAGGGGCTTACCTTTATGAATGCCAGGTATTAGACGGAGAGGACAGGAGAAGTCATAGGCATATAGGAGAGTCTTTATTGCAGCCCATGAAGCCATTGCTAACAAGGAGCCATCAAACAAAACAGTTCTTCGAAGTAGCTTACAAAACAGTCCAGCAAACGTAGGAGCCACTGCACGCACAGTAGCCCAACCAAGCAGCCGCACACTAGCTGGTCAACAACACATCTTATACTGACTTAGACAAAAGAGGCTTCTTGCCGAAAAGTGACATCAGTATTTGGGTTATGGAAAGGTACGCCTGCGCATTGTGTACAGTATAATTGCTGTGTCCTTGCTTTTGCATCTGTGTATGGCAAATTGGCCTTGAGCATCTGACATACTCTGGACAGGGCCCCTACACTCCAATTGGCCTTGAACATCAGCATACTTCGATTGGGGTTCCCACATCATGTAAGGAAAAAGAAAAACTAACCGTTGCAGATGCATACTGAAGTTTTTATGGAAGAAAAGATGTGTCAGGGATTTGCTTTAAAATACTCAAAAAAGTGAATGAATAGGTGAAGTAAGAGTGGCAAAATGTTCATAATCGGTGCATAAGAACTTGTCATATTCTCTTTACTTTTGTGTTTGTTTGAAATTCCTGTAATAAAAATGTTCTTTAAAATATATAGCCTGTTTAGAAAGATTAGTATATTCAAATAGAAATATTTTACACAAAATTTTAGAAGATTAATATAGCTGTGAAGCCCATTCTAGATTAAGAAACCTTGATACAATGAAAGATAGAAACATAATTTCAAGAGACAATGCTGTTAGCAAGAGAAGAAGAAATTGCCTAGAGGTTAGAGAAGGGTCAGCTCTTCACAGCCACCAAAAGCAGGACCTAGGTATACACGTAAATAGAGAAATGGAAAGCAAAGAGAATTCTCCTGTGACCTGTGCAGATTTACTGTGAGATGTGTAAATGGCTTAAAGGAATGAATGACACAGAATACAGAGAAGTCTGAAGAGCTTAAAATTAAAAAGAAAAAGGTAACAAAATGGAAAGGCTAAAGAGGAAATTACAATTAGCAAACCATATTTCTCCAACAGTCATAGCATCAAGAACCTCCCAGCTCGAGTATAACTTGGCTACAAAACTAGAGTTACTTACAAATGCTATTTCTGAATAGTCCTAAGGGGTGTGTGTGTGTGTGTGTGTGTGCACGCACACTCAACGTATCTATTTAAAAATTCTAAAACACTTGCTTATAAAGAAATTCTATTATAAATCATATTGTAAAGGGTAATGTTATTGTAAAAATCAATGATTATTACATATTTTAACATATTGTCTCATTAACTTTCATAATATGATTTATTTCATGTCACTTTGTAGCTGTGCAGAAACTTTAAAGATGAGCATTGTAATGTTTACTTTTCTGAACCCCTAACTGGAGTACAACACTCCTCTAAAACAGAAAGTAGATCAATTCTTATTCCCGTTGTATCCCAGCTCGCAGCACAGTATCTGGCTTCTAGGCACTCAATAAATATGAAATGAAAAACAAGTGAAGCTCCATTTCCAGAAATGTTGGGCTAGGTAATATAAACGACCCTTCTACTAAGACAACTAGGAAACTTGAACACTTTTCAAAAATAACTGCTTAGAGGCATTGGACAGCAACAAGATTGTGAAAAATTACAGGCCATGGATCCCTGGGAGGGCAGGCTTAGGGAAAACTAGGGAGTCAAGAACAAGGAAGTGATAGCTATGATAGTCAGGGTATTATTGGTTACCTTTAAGGAAGAAGACGTTCGTGATTCAGAAGCAGCATGGGGAAACTTTCAGGAAAAAGATAATGTTCTTTTCTTTTTTTAACCTGGTTGTTTGCTTAGTGATAAACCATGATGTTGTATATTATGTTTTTATTATGCTTATTTGCACACTTGTTATATTTCAAAACAAAAATATTTTTCTCTTAAAGGATAAGCAAGTCATTTGAAGTTAGAAATACTTCAGAAAGTATATAGGAATTGGAGTAGGAGGCAGCATTGCATTTCAGTAAATGGTTTTCCCTTTCTATTTCAGAAAGTAAAATTAGTGGACGCCTAATGGATAGTTCTGACCAACGTGAGCCATCATATGAGGAATTGTGAGAAGGGAATATGAGGACACTGAGATACCTGAAGGTGCTGGCTACATAGGTCCATTTTTCTTTTTGCCTCATGCCTAGGACGCTGAAGGAGGAAATATACTTGTCTTAGACAAAAACAAAATAACAAGCATTTCAGACTGATCATTAGAGCTTCCCACACACTCAGAATAGCCCTAGCTGTACAGTGATAGGGCTCAGAGCACCAAAAGTTTCTAAGTTAATACAACAGAAAGTTTCCTGCTCACATTCCAATCAAAGAAGTAAAATAAAGACAAGCACATAGGCAGAGAATTATATATTTCTAATAAGCAAATCATGCCTAAAATTCCATTAGCTGTTCTTAAGGAAAATCTTTGGGGAAAGTTTGTTTATCTCTGTCTTGCTTCATTAAGAAAGAGCCTTGGGAAAGCTTATTAGCAAGCTTTATAAAATAATCTTTTGACAAGCAGCTCTTCTACTGGACTATGGAGAACCTGACAAAACTTTGAATTTTCATTTTGATGCCTTTTTAGATTTGTTCATACACAAGGTGCCATTTCGGAGCCAGTGGAGTCATCAGCAGCCTATTGCAACCCTCTGTGAGCCCTGTAGGGCATTTTTCACTTCCACTTACTTTTCTCCACATCAGGATCTAGATCAGTATGAGACTGAAAGGCACACACTGCCCCCATCAGGCCAAATTACCCTGCAAAATTAGATTCTTTGGAAGAAGAAAAATGAACAGAGTGTAGCAAGTATGCACAGAAAAGCAGACATATTTCAACCCTCTGGATCCCACTTTAGTTATTTCCATTTAATGAAACCTGGCTCTAAAGAAGCTCATTTTAAATGAGTCGCTCTTAAATAGAACATTATTTAAATATTCAATTGTCAGCACTGACTGTTTAATTCTAACACCATGAAACTGGTTGGTCTTATAGCCTCTCTTCCAGCCAAGGAAAGCAACCTGGGGGGGCAGGGGAGGGGACAAAACCATCCATTCCTACAGCATCAATTATTTAATCCTTAATAAAATTAAGTTAATTCAGAATCATTAATAGGTTCCGTTATAAGATCTATCCTATAACGCGATGTTAAGGCTCCTCTGCAATTTTTAAACAAGAGCTACATTCTTTATTCCTTCACTTCCTTAAACTGTCCTTGAAAAAATATTAATTTTATTAATAAGTCATTGCAAGTGAAGTAAACATTGCGATGATTCTGATGGTACCATAAAATGACAAACATTATACTTAATGTTAAACTACTGAAAGCTTTCCACTGATATCAGAAGCAATACGAAGAAGTATAGATATGACTTCTAAGAATCATTTTGAAAATATTTGCCAATGCAAAAAGACAAGAAAAATATGAGAAATGAAGAAATTAATCTGTCATTATTCATGGGCAATATTGCTGTGTATGTTGAAAAACTAATAATCCACAAACTATTATACTATTAAAATATACCATTATATTAGAAGTAAAAAGCAAGGTTACCAAGGTTCCTTGGTCAAAGTTCATACCAAACTAAACTGTATTTTCATATGTCTACCACAAACAATTAGAAAATGAAATATTTTAAATACCTTTTAATAGCATCAAAAATCTCACATACCTGAAAATAAACCAAGTGCAAGATAGGCAAAATCTCTAAACAGAAATCCTCAACTGCTATTGAAAGAAATAGCTCATCATGGTTATGGATTGGAAGACAATATTATAAAGGTGTCACTTTTTTTCCAAATTGATCCATAGATTCAATTCAAAACCAATTTTTGTGGAAATTGACAAGTTCACTCTAAATTATATGGAATGTAAAATCCCCCAAATACTCTTCACAATCTTCAAGAATAAGAAAATATCTTGTGTACTTACATTACCAGATATCAAAAGCTACAGTAAATAAGACAGTATGGTACTGGCAGAAGGACAGATAAATAAACCAATGGAATAAGAAAGGCTTCATAAACAGACTCATACATATTCAGTTACTTAATTTATGACAAAAGTGCCAGGGCAATGTGTTCAGGAAGAATATGACTAATAAATAGCACTTAATTAGATATACATATGTAAAAAAAATGAATATTGACCCCTACTTTCATCATATACAAAATATAATGTCAGATGGATTGTGTATATAAATTTTACAGGTTTAAATATAAATTTTCTGTAACAACCACAGGAAAATGACTTCACAAACCTTGGAATAGGCTAAGATTTTTCTTAATCAGGACATATATAAGATTGAAAAATTGGACTTTTAAAATTAGAGGTCATAAAAGGGCATCATTAAGAAAATGAAAATGCAAGCCACAGAGTAAGACAAGCTATTTTCAATATATATACTGGACAAATATACGATATAAAGAGAACTCCCACAAATCAATAAGAAAAAGACAGAACACCCAAATTTAAATGTAGGCATAAACCATTGACAGGGTACAGCAGTCACAGAAAGAAAAGCTATCTAATGGCCAGTAAGCATATAAAAAGATGCGCAATATTATTTGTCATCAGGTGAATGAAAATTCAGATCATAATTAGATGCCAATCTATTTTAATCAAAATAACTAAAATGAAAAAATAGGCAATAATAAATGATGGTATAAGTTGGTATGACAACACTGGAAATTTTTGACAATATCAACAATGATTCTACAGATTTGCTCCTCATATTACTCAACAGAAGTATGTATGTATTTTCACTGGAAGACATATACAAGAATGTTTATTGAAGCACTATTTATAAAAACCTCAAACTGAAAACAATTCCAAGTTCTAACAAGAGTAGAATGGATACCATATAGCAAAGAAAAGAAACCACTACTACCACATGCAACAATATATATATGTGGATATATCTCACAGATATAATGTTGAATGAAAGAAACAGACACACACAAAAAGCACATGTATCACTTCATTTATATGAAGTTTAAAAAATCTTTGAATCTCTACTGTAATAGAAGTCAAGATAGTGGTTCACTTTGGAGAGGGTCAAGAAGCAGAACAACAATAAGGCTTCCGCTGCGCTGGTAATAGTCGATTTCCCGACCTGGATGTGGTTACACAGTCTGAAGTCACTGTCTGAAAAGTTATTGAGCTTTTTCTTATCATTGGTACTTTTCTACATATGTGTTATACTTTAAGTGTAAATAAAAGACAAACATGAAGATGTTCAGTGAGCTAAGACTAAGATATAGATAGCTGATAGGTGGCAGATAGATGGACAATAGAAATACAGAAAGATACACAAATGGCCCATAGATTCTGCTTGGTTTCTGCTAACTAGAAAGTGAAACATTTTCAGTTACAGTATTTATATTGTCCATATGACAATTTACCAAATATTTGGGAGAAGTACAACTGTTGTTGGAATTAAAAGCAGATGAGGAAGGGAATTAGCAGCATCCCAAACAATTGTATTTTGCCTCATTTTGTTAGACTATTTTCTGTCAGTTGTCAGGAGAGGTAAATGGTTAGACTATTTTCTGTCAGTTGTCAGGAGAGGTAAATGGAATTACATCAAAGTGCAGATGAAAACCTGCACTTGATAAGAAACCACTACTCAATCTGCATATATACATATATATATATATATATATATATATATATATATATATATTCCTCACTCAATATGCATCTCCCTTAACAATCAAGTGTCTTGCACATAGACACAATCAAAAGTTTTATGACAATAAATAAATGAATGCATGCAGCACTTGGCACTCAAAGAGGGTGAAGAAGAAATGGCAATAACAAACACTGTGTCTGCTTTACAATTTGGCAGCAGGCAAAATCTCAGACATAGTTTCCGACCTAAAACAGGTATTATTGATAAATACAAATATAAATGATCCACGGTGACACGGAACTAGTATAGGGATTAACTGCCATGCATTAACCCTGTGCAGAAGCAAGTAATATAACTTTACAACACTTTTCTATATGTCCTTTTTTATACTGACTTCACAAGTCAGTATAAAATGCAAGATGCTATTGTATGCTATGCCAAAGATAGAAGCAATTAAGGGACAAATTGTTAGTCTAAGACTATTACTTGATTGACCTTCAGATTTTGTTCTGCAAACCTTTTTTTCCTTTTTTCTGCTAGAGCTTTCATTTCAATTCTTTACTCAGTTCCACGTTTTAGCCAAGTCATTGGCTCAGTTGGCAGATGACAGAGCTTTCTTGTAACGGAAATTGCATTTGTCACTTTGGTATCAATGTGCCCTGTCTCTTAGGGTTGGTGTAGTCTTGTCTCTAAGTGAAACTATCTGTCTTGTATTTCCCTTCTGAGTGAGATTTATGAGGGAGAGCATCTGAATTGCTCATCTGTCTCTAATTCAGTCACCATCGTGACAGTAAAAAGTTTCAGAATTTTCTCTTTATTGCAAAAGAAATATTCTCTCCTTTTTGCTCATCACCTTAGCCTTCTCTGCCTGTTGCCTGTAAAAGAGGCAGCACAAGATGAGATGGAGGGCTGTGGAGTACCCAGGCCTTCTTAGGGCAAGCATCTTTCCAGCTGCAGTCAGGTATAGCAAGAACACTTCGATCAAGAACACTTCCTCTCTCTTCTGAGTCTTCAAATTTTATTTAGGCATCTGACTAAAGTCTGAATGATCTTAAGAATAGTATGTCCAGTCCAATATCTTGCAAATAGTAATTAGTAATCAAATATTTGGCTAATTAATTGTATAGAGTGGAATGGTTCAAATACATGGGTTTCATGGGGCAGACCCAATACAGTTGTGTCTAAATGTATAGTTAACAAATAGGAGAAATGTCATATATTCTTATTTCCTTTTTCCTCATTTCCAGTTCCAGGAATGGCCCCTTGAAGATAGAAGGAACTACCTTAGAAGTAAGAAATAAAAACAAATACTCCTAATTAAAAAAGAAAACAAATACTGCTTCCGACTGTCTTATTACACCATCTCCTAAGGCCTAAAACACTACTCCAAGTATCTCCATAAAGTCTGTTCTTTCCAATAGTGACTAAAATGGCTCATTAGAAGATAATTGGGTATGTGGATATTTTTTGTCCACTAAAAAATAACAATGGGAAAACAATTATGTCCTACATCAGGATCTATATTCAGATCATAATCTTAGCAATGTTGGCTGTACTCAATGAGGCCTGTACCAATCTGAATCCAGATAAAATGAACGATGTGCTTCCTAAGATTCTTTTTGATCAAACTCTAAAATTCAGTTACTGAACCTTGTGAGTTACCTAACCGTAAAGAACTGACACAAGGTGCCATATCAAAGACTAACTTTCTCCTGGACATTTCCACATAGAGGTCTTTTTTTTCCCTTCTTTATTGATTAAGGTATTACATATGTGTCCTTATCCCTCCATTGCCAACCCTCCTCCCCCCTCCTGCCCCCCTGCCGCTCATGCCCTCACCTTTTCCCTCAGCTTCCACATCCAATCTATATCAAATTAATGCAGGGCAGCATTAACAGTCTCATTTGTCTGCAGATATAAGCCACTTTCTCTAACCCAGGTGTTGTCAATAATAAATCTGATGCTTTGATCTACATGTACTTGATTCCTGCATCTGGGTCCAAACTTGGGCTGGGGAAGGGGACTAAAGAAGCCATTTATTTATTCAACAACACCACCACTCCACGCCAAGCACCTCCACAAAGTCTACTTTCCTGCTCTGTGTCTCTTCAACCTCCATGGCAGGAGCTATATAATTCTACCTATGACCTAGAACTGGTCCTGATTCTGGAGCCTATTTGGCTGCAAAGAAGGAAAAATGTAAAGCACTATGACATAAGCCATCCTTAATGTTGTCTACCACCTGACCAAACATTGCAGTCCCAACGTTTTGTCTCTTCTTACACAGTCCTTAACATAAACCCTTGCCCTGAATCGAGTTGAGACTGAATACAACACAGGGTTCATATATGGAACTCAGAAAGCCAAAACATTGGACAACTTATGTCTGAGTGATATATAGAGATGGCCCAGCTCTTTTGAGTAATTTATTTATTTTTATGAAAATTCAGCATTATTCATCTCCAGATGATAAGTAAAATACCTTCTTTGTTCAAATGTACCAAGGAGCCAAGGATTTGTTATTTGACAAGCTTTGTCTAAAATGGGAAATCCAAGTGATAGTACATATTAATCTATACTTGATGACCCAATACTGGGAGAAAGTTCTGAGATTTTATCTCTATGAATTGTAGGGAGTGAGAATTTCTATTTTCTATGAATATGCTCAGTGAGCTCATATCATTCTGAAGGCAGCTGCTCCAAAAAGAAACTGTACAGTTCAAATCTGGGACATTGTAGTGGAAATCCCTCCCTGCATAACAAAGCAGGCAATCATAGAGATAAACAAAACCCCATGCATTATTCATAGTTCTAATTCTGGATCATATACAACTATCATAAAAGCCAAGGATGCTTTCGGTGTATATTAAAAGCAATTTAGACATCATAGGCCTATTTATAAAATGCCATATCAGCTCTCAGATGCAGTATAGAGAGTTCCAAAGTTTCATTTTATGTTAAGATGCTTTAAAATATTTATTTTTTTAAACCTTGAAATGCACAGATCATAAAATCACCGTGATAATCCTCACATGAAATAACAACTTGGACTACTACCCTCAAAGCTGGCCTTCCCTTTTGTTCATTAATTCTTGGTTTCAAATAGAACTCCCCCAAAGAAATAATGCATCCGGAATCCTCTTACCAAATTACAGCCCTTCAAGAAACCAAAGGACCAGATGTGCAATGTCCACTTGAAGAAAATATTTTTAATTCCCAAATACAGTTCCATTTCTTAAAAAAAAAAAAAGGAGAGGAAATCAGAGATTCTGAGATGTGTTCATGCTGATAAAGCATCCTAGACACAGAGATTCACTATGTAAAAACAATGGATGGAGTGGACCGAAAATGAGAAAGTGGGACCACAAAAGCCTTTATCTTTTGCGAAAACTGAAACATAAAGACATTTCAAAGAAAACTGGTCCTTGGGTTTTTAAAAAACGTGAATGAGATACACTATCATTAAGCACTTGTAAAACTACATACCATTGCATCCCTGCTTAAAGTTCTCTGTCAATATTCTCCAAATGTGTCTGCAAATTCCTGGATTTTAGCTCCCCTGAAGAGCCACTTCTGAAAGAAAACACAAAGAGTGACCTAGAGGCCATGCTGTTATATCAGGAAAAGATATTATTTCCACATGTATAGGTTTGGAGGAGGAGGGTTGTGTTTTGAAGGGGAGTGGATGTTGGGGAGAAAAAACTACATTGGCTTGTTTTTATGCTATGTATTCCTTCCCGGAAGCTGAAAATTATTTATTTACAAAATGGCTAGAAAGAAAGCACCAACTGTGAGTCTTCCACTGCAGCTGAAGTAGGCAGCTTCACCATCGGCAAAGGCAGAACAGAGAAGCCCAGTACTGTAGCTAGCTTTCCCTTTTGCTTTACTTCAATTCTGAGCCTAATTACTTTTTAAAAAGAAAACAAAACAAAAAAAGTATAAATAAGAGAGCTGGTATGTTTTCCAGATCCCCCAGTCCATACAGAAAGTTTCCAAACAAACAAGAGCTAGTGAATTAAAGCAATAATCCTCCAACTGTCTCTCAGTTTTAAAGCTTTTCTTTTCTTTCCTGGGAATTGATTTCATAATAACCACACTCCACTTAGTAAGCAGTTTATGATTAGTGGCATTGGCTGCATTATGTTGCCTACAGCTCATCCACCCTGATCCTTAAAGATACTTGAAAAAAACTAAAGTATGCCCTTTGTCAATACCAGAAGCTGTTGCTGCAACAAGTCTGTAAGCAGAAAGAAAAATAAACGGGAGCCATTCGATGTTATCAGAACGTAATAATACACACACAACAAACCTTTTGCTTAAGCGCCAGAAACAAAGGCAAATACTAGGTCGGAAGGAAGGAAATGCACACACACTATACCCTGAACTGGACATACACTCTACGAAGTGTTCCTGCCAAAACTCACCTGACCTGTGGCTCAACACTCTAGGCTTTCTGTGGGAGTTTTTCCATCCCTTCTTCTCCTCTCCCCAGTATTACTTGAGGAGACACTCTGCCAGCATACCATTAGAATTGAATTTACCTTCCTAGAAAACTGATTGTTTTCAGCTAATTCAGTATCATCTGCACCTGATTTTAGCCCTCTTCCTAGACTTGATTTCTGTTTCTAAAACAAAGATGTTTCTGGAGCTTTGAGAAAAGTCTTAGAGGAATAAAATCTGCTTTTTGGTTTAAAGGGCAATGGTGTTCTGTGATTCCATTCAACTGCACATAAAAAAAAAGGGGGGGGGGAGAGAGAAAGAAACAAAACCCAAAATAAAAGTGGCTTTAAAAACCTAGAAATTCATTTCTTTCTCTCAGTCTGAATTAGTGTGGCCGCTGAGTGAGGCAGTAAAGAATCCACATTGTTTCTCTATCTCCATGTCATTATCGCCAAATGCGGCCCGTGCTCTAACAGCCCAATGTGGAAACGTGTTTGAAATCAGCACAAGAAAGAAAATAAAAGATACGCTTTGACTCCCTTCACTTAAAGAGACTATCTTATGTGCAAAGGAGGTTGGGAAATTTTAACTGTAACATGCCAGCTAAAAACCAGGGCTTGTTTGCCTAAAAGGGAGGGAAGGATATTGAGAAGCAAACTATATTCTTCTCTCATTATTTTGTACTAGAAGCCTGATGCACGAAATTTGTGCAAGAGTAGGCCTTCCTTCCCCCGGTTGCTGGCACTGGCTTCTTTCTGGCACCCAGGACCCAGGCTTTTCTCCGGCCGCCAGCAGGCACCTGGGACCCGGCTTCCCTTGCGGCCCTGGCTTCATCTGGAAGGTCGTCTGGAAGGTCGTCTGGAAGGATGTCTGGTTTAATGAACATATTATGCTTTTATTATTATAGATTATTATAGATAACTGAGCATGATCTATGCAGTAGTCTTCATGGATCATGATAGATGGCATGTACTTTTCTCTGTGCTGTCTTTCAAATGCATTGTTTTATTTAATCCTCCCAACACAACCATAAAGCTGGTAGTATTGTTAATCCGATTTTACAAATTTTAAAAAAATAGGCTTAGAGAAGTAAAGTAAGTTTCCCAATGTCACATACCTTATATAGCAACATAGGATTTAAGCCTGGGCCTGTGATTCCAAAGCCTGAGTCCTTAACATGCAATGCCACTATTTCATAAAGAGGCACGGTCCATAAATCATCATCATGCTCAAGTCAGGTGAGATTGATGTCAGTAACCAATCTCCTACAGGACACCCAGTGTAAATAAATATCAACCTATCATATTAAGCACTAACTGTGATGCTTTTAAATTATGAGCAGATACAGTGAGGACTGAAAACACAGTCATAATGAAATAAAACTTACGACAAAGTTAACATTTATTTTTTCCCCTTTTTTATTAAATTTATTGGGCTGACATTGGTTAATATGATCATATAGGTTTCAGGTGTGGATTTCTATGTTAAAAGATCTGTATATTGCACCATGTGCCCACCACCCAAAGTCAAATCTTCTACTGTCACCGTATATTAGAACCCCCTTCATTTACTCCCTTCCCCTCTGGCAACCACCACACTGCTGTTTGAGAATCACTGGCAATGATTGTGCTGCACAACGTGTGAGTTTCGAGTAGACACAAACATTCAGTCTACAGAACAGAAATCTCACTCATTTATGGAATATAATGAACAACATAAACTGATGAACAAAAACAGATCCAGAGACAGAGAAACATCGATCAGACCGTCAAACCTCAGAGGTAAGGTAAGGGAGGGTGGGGTTAAGGAGAGATCAACCAAAGGACTTATATGCAAGCATATAGGCCTAACCAATGGACACAGACAACAGGGAGGTGAGGGCATGAGTGGGGGGGATGCGGGAGTAATGTGGGGATAAGGGCACATATGTAATAATTTAATCAATAAAGAAAATAGAAAAATATTCTGGGGTGAGGATTAACAAAAGAAAACAAAACAGGCAAATGAATAAAATAATCGCAAACTGCAATAAATGCTAAGAAAGAGTTGAGAGAGAATAAAGGAATTCTACAATATTTTTTAAAAAAGAAAAAAAAGAAATTAGGATGTCGGCTTCTTTGGGGGACCATTATTCTGTCTACAATAAGCACTACTCCCAGCAACCCAGGAAGGCTTTCATAACTAAGGTTCTCTTCCACATGCAAATAGAAAAAAAAAATAAAGCTTTATCAGAGGTTTATGGCCAGCTAAGAAGCAATTGCCTCAGCAGTGCCCATAGCCATGGAGGTCAACACAGAGCTCAGACCTGTCAGTCACAGTATCTTTGCCACACAGTGAGGCTGAATGGTCTTGCTCCCATCCATAATGTGCTCCTACTCTGCTGTTCAGAGAGAGAAGCAAAAATATGTCAGCCATCTTGGCCTGAATCAGTCATTATAGAAAGACGATTAAACTATATTTCAATGAAGCAATCTCCAGGAGGGAAATTGTAGTGATACTAAAAAGTAAAGATAAAGTTATGTCTCTGATTTCAGCTTTATTACACTTTCCATTCTTGTTATTGCACTTTGTAAAAGAGGTTTTTAATCAACCTGAGTCTACTGGCTTCCTTGCAAACCAAACAAAACTATTTTCCCTTGTAAAATCAAATCTAATAAAATTTCTTCATGAATCTGCTCTATGGGGAAAAAGTACTCCAGAGCCTTAAGAGAATAAATGAATGTAACAGCCTAAGTCGAAGCTTGCAGTAGAAAATTATGAATTATCTTTTGAGCACTAATCAATCAAGATGTAGTCTAGTCGTGACCTAGGGAAATGTCCAGCAATGGGGCAGTAGATGATGAAAAAGCAAAGAGTATAAGTTAGGAATCTCAGAATGGAAACAGGAGATTAGAGTTACAAGTCTATATGACCCAATGCAAATGGCCAATACCAAGGGTCATATATCATTCATTTCATTCAATTAATTCAATTAATTAATTACCTACTATGTTCCAACCTTGTTGCTAAACATAGTGGATATGATGGCATTCATCACTGGCTTTATGGAGCTCATGGTTTGCTGATGAAGAGAAGCACACATCAAATAATTGAAGTAATGTATAATAAGTATGGGTAAGATCGATGAAGGAAAGGTTCAGGCTGCTGTGATAGCATAAGAAAGGAGAACCAAGCTTTGTCTGGGAGAGAGAGTATCTAGGCAAGAAAAATGAGCTTAGATCCAAAGGAAGAGTTGACATTAATGGGAAAAGTGGCTGGAAAAGCATCCTAGCAGAGGGATCAAGATGTACAAATACTTTGCATCTGAAGACATGACCCAGCATAGGACTGTTAACAGTGGGATGAGGCAGAATGGGAAAGCTTGAAATCTAGAAAGATAAACATAGATAGGACTGAGGCAAGGCCTGGGGAAGTGGGCCCAACTGTAGGAAACAGCATGGTCTTCTGGGATGGCCAGAATACAGTAATCAGGGAGTAGGAATGAAGTTACTAAGTGGGTGGAGCTCAAAACCATGGAGTAGAAAGCATCCAATACTCAGAGAGGCAGCAGCATCAGGCAAATATCAGATATTAGCAGAAGTCCCCACTCCCAGGCTTCTAGAAGAACTTAATGCTAACTCCTTGAGCACATACTTCTTAAACTATATCACTTTTGGTTGAAGAGACAAAAACAGTGCTGGGAACGTGGGTGCTGATTCACTACAGCCATGGGGAGAATAGGCAGGAGAGGAGCATTAGGGAACAGGTGAGTCTTTGGAAAATGAAGTATGGTGACTACTGTCTTATGAATTGTTATCAGATCATCATTGTTTTAGTCTGCTTGGACTGCCGTAACAAAATACCATGGACTCGGTGGCTTAGACAACAGAAACTTATTTTCTCACAGTTCTAGAGGCTTGACGTCTGAGATCAAGGTGTTGGCAGGTTCGACTTCTTCTGAGGCCTCTCTCCTTGGCTTGCAGATACCTCCTCACCGTGTCTTCACATGGTCTTTCCTCAGTGCTCAAGAATTCCAGCCCTAGCAGGTTTGGCTCAATGGATAGAGCGTCAGCCTGCAGACTGAAGGGTCCCGAGTTCAATTCCAGTCAAGGGCACATGCCTGGGTTGCAGGCTCGATCCCCAGTAGGGGGCATGCAGGAGTCATCCAATCAATGATTCTCTCTCATCATTGATGTTTCTCTCTCTCCCCCTCCCTTCTTCTCTAAAATCAATAAAAACATATTTTTAAAAAAGAATTTCTTGTGTCTCTCTGTGTATCCTAATCTCCTCTTTAAGGACACCATTTGGAACGGATCAGGGCGCACACTAATGGCCTCATTTTTACTTAATTACCTCTCTAAAGGCCCTATCTCCAAATAGTCACATTCTGAGGTAAAGGGTTTGGGGGTTCAACACACAAATTTGGGGAGCACAATTCAGCCCTTAGCAGTCATCATCAGAAGACAGTGTGACAAATGGGGTATAGAAAAGCTAAAGTGATTGTATCAAATATTTAATCTCTTTCAACTTCATTGATTGATTATGAAAACATAGTTTTTACATGACATGGAGTTCTTCACATGTGTGAAGCACATAGTACAGAGTAACCTCTCATTAGCATGTTGCTAGTAGTTGTTTTTTTTTAAATCCACCTACTTCATTACTTAGATAAGAACAATGTGCCCAGAACAGAGCTTAGATATTCTGATTCCCACTGCATTCTTCCAACAAATGACATGCACACTCACTTGGTGAGAAAAAATTACTAACACATTGCAGTCTTGCTAACAGATGACAGCAAAAGATGAACCAGGAAGGGAAGTTT
The DNA here is from genome assembly GCF_000147115.1 of Myotis lucifugus. NCBI lineage: Eukaryota > Metazoa > Chordata > Mammalia > Chiroptera > Vespertilionidae > Myotis > Myotis lucifugus. The sequence continues at coordinate 92,205 of NW_005871106.1, forward strand.
TCTTCTACAATTCAATAAACCAGCCCATTCTCCCTTTATGGCTTCTGGGTTTCCCAGATTGCTTATAAGAGCCTCTGCCACTATAAGATATCCTAAATATTCTTCTCTATTTTTAATACTTTAATAGTTGTGTTGTTTACATTATGATCTTGGAAAATGTGTGAGGAGTTTTAGACAGGGAAGTGACACGAAAAGGTAGGCATAGTAGAGCACCGTTCTGGCAAGGCAGGATTAAGGAAGATCCATTAGGAAGCTGTTGCAGTGTTCCAGGCACAAACGTGCAATGGTACTTAGTACCCTGGGGACAGTCAAAACGGAGAGAAAGAAATTTCAGAGTCAGTAACAATTAGAATCAATTGAACTTAGTGATTGTTAGGTAGGAGCAGGAGTAAGAGAAAAGTAAGATTTAAAAATGACACTTAGGTTTTGTGTTTGTTTTGTTTTGTTTGGCAATAAAGGACCATCATTCACAAAGAATATAAGATAGGAGTGATTGGGGAGATTATATTATGGTTCAGGTTTAGACAAAGTTTGAAAAGAAGTAAAATGGAAAAGCATGTTAGCCAGTTAGATATGTAGTTCTGGAACTAATTTGAAGAGAGAGAGAGAGAGAGAGAGAGAGAGAGAGAGAGAGATTGAGAATGAATTATCCTGGAGAATAATATAGCGTGAAAAGCAAAAAAGCTCCTAGAACAGAACCCCAAAGAACACCAACATGTGTGGTAAAGGAAGCAAGAGGAGTGGTAAGGTCCCTTGAGGAGTGTGCATCAAAGAAAACAAGGAGCCACAAAAATAATGTGAAAGTCAGAAGTATGATAATGGCATATGATTCTCAACACAGGTCCTTTACATTCAACCTGCCGTTATTTGAGTCAAACCTTTAAAATCAATACTGTCTCCATCATTGACAGTTTAGTAATCTCATTTAAGTGCCCTAAGCTAGCAAAGAGTTATGAGTTAGGAAAATCATCATTCTTACCAGGTGATAATGCCAAACACAGAATTCTACCCATTTTCTGCAGATATTTTAATATTGAAATACTGTCAATTCAGATGTCAAGCTAAACAAAACAAAGTTCAGAATACTGCTTTTCTGTACAGGCTGTCGGTAATCCTATATAATAAAGAGCTAATATGCTAATTAGACCAAACAGCAGAATGACTGTCCAGACAACCGTCTGGACGACCTTCTGGACGAAGCCAGGGCTAGGGCCAAGGTAGCTGGGGCTGCAAGGGCCAAGGCAGCTGGGGCTGCTAGGGCCAAGCCCCTTGCATGAATTTTGTGCATTGGGCCTCTAGTAGATTATAATAACTGGGTAGAATTATACATTTTTTAATTTTTTTTCTAGCCTTTATTGTTTTGGGCACACATTTCAAATTAAACATTTTAGGTATTATTCATTAAATCCATTTAATACTAACCAAATACAAATTGGATTAAATATATCGAAGAATGTTGAAGAACTGATTTGTTCATATGAAAACTCAGCTATCGCAAAGAAGTTCCTGTCATCATTTTGAAGCAACTGGTGATATTTTTCCAGTAGAAAAAGTGTAAATTCAGCATGATAGCCCCCTTATCCATTTCTAAAGTTCAAATATTTATTCATTGTTCACTGATCTATATTCTTAGGTAATATTTTATTTTAATCATGTCTCCACACAAAGTGATTATACATCTTGGGAATTGCAGAAGCATTCGAGAAATTGTCAAAGAAAATATCAAGACATTTCTGGTGGATTTTTTTTGGCCCAGGAAGTTGGTAGATCTTTAAAATCTTTCAACTTTCCGGATTTACCTTAATCTCATTGTTCTATGGGTCTTTTCATGTTTTCTTAGCCCTTAGTTGACATTGTAAATCTGCTCTTTTTTCAACTGTCTTTGCCATTTTCTCTATTACTTTTTCTTTCAGACAAAAACAGTTTAAAATACTTCTGCTGTCTGAACCTCCCTGTCTGAAGTTTGACAAGAAACAATAACTATGCTGTCTTTTGCTAGAGGGTTCAATATAAAACAAATAAAGGCAGACATCACATTACTTTTATAAAATGCTAGCAATGGAAGTTTTCCTTGTACTTAATATTCAATAAAAGGAATGATGATTTTGACACATCTCTATATACAAGAAAAAATAAGCTGCCTAAATGTACAAAATATATAATATTTTCCAATGATCTTATTATCACATCTTATTTTTTTTAAGATACTAATGAGTGTTCCTGGAAGAATTATCTCTATTTTATTACCTGTGTTTAATTTGTTTTTTTGACATACTTGGGAATTTATGAACCCACTGAAGAAAAGAGTTTGCAGAGAGTGTAAAACAGAAGGAAAGCATACTCAGGTTTATCTCATTTTCACTCATCCTCTCAATATTGTAGTTCCCTGTGATCGGCCTTCCACTCCTCTTCATTTTACATGCTATGTGATCTCACCTGGTTCCATAGGTTAAATGAAACCTGTAAACATTAGCGCCCTTGGCAAGATCAAATTGAAAAACCCTCCCATTTCAAACTTCTAAAATACTGAGTAGAATGTACAAAAATAATTGTAAATGTATGAATCGAGGTAGAGAGTAGAGAATGCCAGAAATGAAAAGGAAATGGAATAGCAGAGGGTAAGCAAGTAAGTTAATGATGCAGTTGCCTAGAAGTAAAAAAATTTTAATCTCCAGTATGAGCCCTAAAAACAAAGCCCCAAATATACAAATGAAAACATGGCAGAATAATGATAAGATATTAACACATCCACAATCATATAGGGAATTATTAATACATCTCTCTATGCAGCCAATAGATCAAGCAGATAAAATTAGTACGGATATAAAAATATGAGTACATGATGAACAGGCTCTGTATGTATATAATTCTACACCTAACAGTTATGAAATACATATTTTAAATGAATAATTAATTTTTTATAAAAATTGAGAGAATACTAGCCTGAAACCAAATTTCCATGGATACTGAGGGACTATTTGATACAAACCAAATTATCTTTTCACGTGCAGTAAAAATGGAATGCAATAAAAATCAGAGAAAATCCTCACATGATGAAAATGCAGTCATACTATGAAATACACTTAAAAAATCATAATGGAATATAAAATATTTAGAACTGCAAGCAATATATAATAAAAACAGTGGCATACATTGACATTTCTGGTAGTGTGGCAGATGAGAATTATTGAAACTGTACCGCTACATAACACTTTTACATGTTCAGAGGAAAATATTGAAAATAAAAAAAATTTTCAAAGAAATTGATGAGCCTGCAAGAAATGAAAGAAAAGATATATAAAGACAGGTACAGAGCCAGGGAATCAGTCCAGGAAAGTAAAGAAACACTGAAACCACCAGCTATCTTAAGAGCATCCTACATAATAAAAGCCTAATATGCTAAGTGTCCAGTCATCCAGTTGGCCATTCAACCAATCAAAGCATAATATGCTAAGGCCACTCAACTGCTCGCTATGACATGCACTGACCATCAGGGGGCAGATGCTCCCACAGGTAGGTTAGCTTGCTGCTGGGGTCTGGCTGATCAGGACTGAGCAAGATGGTCCGGACACACCCTGGAGCCCTCCCGCAGTCCCTCCCCAGCTGGCCAACCCCCCACATCCCTCCCCAGCCCCAATCATGCACCGGTGGGCTCCCTCAGCCTGGCCTGTGCCCTCTCGCAATCTGGGACCCCTTGGGGGATGTCGGAGAGCCGGTTTCGGCTCGACGGCAGAATGACCGGTCGCTATGACACACACTGACCACCAGGGGGCAGATGCTCAACCCAGGAGCTGCCCCTGGTGGTCAGTGCACTCCCACAGGAGGAGTGCCACTCAGCAAGAAGCTGGGCTCACGGCTGGCGAGCACAGTGGTGGTGGCGGGAGCCTCTCCCGCCTCCGCAGCAGCGCCAAGGATGTCCGACTGACGGCTTAGCGGTCTAAGCGGTCAGTTGTACATCCCCCGAGGACTCCCAGACTGCAAGAGGGTGCAGGCCAAGCTGAGAGACCCGCTCCCCCCCACCTGAGTGTATGCATTTCGTGCACTGGGCCTCTAGTACATGTATAACTACCCACAGGTAATCTAAACTTTCCATGTGTGAGGCCCCAGACAACCCACAGCCTGATAGACACCACAGCAAATACAGTTGGGATTCAGATGGACTATTCTCCCAGAGAGAAAAATAAGATGGAAAGTTAATCGGATAAAATATAGAGGAAAACCACAGGAAAATTCACTATGTGGGCCTAATTCTCCATGGAGGCTTAAAGAAACAAAGAAATAATAAATAAATAAAGGCTTCCCTTAGAATTCATGGCAAATGGTAGGCCCACCTACAAATGCTTTAGGCCTAAACTTTGAAATCCAGTGAGTCTAAAATGTATAAGCTATATAATTGTATAAAAGTATTTAAGGTATGAATATCCCACAAAGTGTCAGTGTAACCGCACCATACAAATGCTGATATGTAGTACACATTTCATTCTGTTCTAAATATTTTCTAAGTTCCACTTGAGTTATTTGTAAGCATTTCTTAATCTTCAAACATAAGTAGTTTCTTACTATAATTTTATTTCAGATTCAACGGCACTGCCATCATTAATGTATCATAGCAATTCTTGAAAATTATAATCTAAAACAAGTTGAACTTTCATAAAAGAGTTCTGTTTGTGTACCCTCCAATTATTTGTACAGCATGCTATTATATATCATATACCACGAGGGCTTATCATAGAATGCAATGTTGGTTCAATATTAGAAAATTGTTCTAGTTAATACAAAATTAGTCTGAAGAAAAGAAGTAAAATAATTTCTTTAGGAAGTCATAAGAAACATTTAGTAATTTTAAAGATATCTCTCAGAAAAATAAAATAAATTTCTGTAAGTTGATAAAGTTCATGTTATAAAAACCCATTGCATACATATTTAATGGAAAAACATTTCATGAATTTCTTTTATTTTTAGGCATAATGCCTTATGTCACCTAAACTGTACCTTTTCCATCTTCCCCATCTCAGTTAATAACTACTATTTGTCCAGTTACTCAAGCTGAAACTGTAACCGCTAAGAAACCTTATTTTCTTTAATCTGGACTTTTCTTTTGATTTTTTTTTTCCTGTGACTCAAACTGGCCTCACCTAACACACTGACTCACTCACCTCCCTCTCCTTTGCTTAATCAGTAAGCCCTCAGGACAGTGAGTTTCTTCTGGTCCGCTTCCAGCAATCTTAGAAATAAAGTCCTGGGTCTATTGACTATTGAGACAGAGTTTTCAATCAAACTAAACATAATATCTTGGCCTCAATCGTGTTTAGCTCCAAACCCAGGAAATTGGAATAATCCCACAGAACAAATCTTTGTGGAGGCTGACATCAGGACCAGTTACAATGATCAATTACCCTCTACCCTAGCACCAATCAATCAATACCGACCATGACCCTAACTCTATTAGTCACCACGATTAATGATTTTTTTTCTTTATATAATCCATCCCCTGGAAGCCATTGGGGAGCAGGACTTTGAGCATGAGGTACCTGTGACTCTGGGCATGGCTCCATGTCCTTTAATAAATCCTTATTTTCTTGGCTACAAACTCCTGTTTGTGTCTTACTGGGCTGTGATGTGCACAGGCGAATATACCCCTTCAATTCGGAAACAGTTTTGGTGTCCAAAGTGGGGCCTCCCCTTTGCCTGTGGATTCAGGGACCCCCAACCCAGGGCTTGCCACCAGGCCCCACCCAGCAGCTGCCCAGACCTGTTGTCTTTAAAGAGGAGACTGCCCCTAACCGGTTTGGCTCAATGGATAGAGCGTCGGCCTGCGGACGCAAGGGTCCCAGGTTCTATTCCGGTCAAGGGCATGTACCTTGGTTGAGGGCACACCCCAGTGGGGAGTGTGTAGGAGGTGGCTGATCGATGTTTCTCTCTCATCGATGTTTCTAGCTCTCTATCCCTCTCCCTTCCTCTCTGTAAAAAATCAATAAAAATATATTTTTTTAAAAAAATAGGAAACTGAACCTCAGCCCATGACTTGACCTATCACACTTTTGTTTGCAGCATTAAAAAAAAGGAATTCACACACACACACAAATGGAATTGAAAAGGCCTAAATTTGGAATTTTTGAAATTGGTAAGGTTTTGCAGGTGACAACCCCAGGAAAACCATCTTCTTCTAAAGCTCGGGGAAACCCCATGGGAACAGGGAGGGAAATGGTTTTTGAGAAACCTTAGTGTGTCTGGTCTCCTTGTCCCAGACTCGAGGAAACTCGGCGAGAATCAAGGGGAAGGAATCTTGTTTGTTCGTCTGCTTAAAGATATACTAGTATTTACCTGTTAAGTCTGTTTCATCTTATGGGGACGGGGCCAGTCCCTCCGCATTTCAGCTGGCCTTGACGGAGTGGGCAGCGAAAGCTTGTCCCAGCCTGACTCAGGCAGCTGTTCACCTCACCTCAACTGCACTGAGGCCGGAGGCAGTGGGAGGGTGGAGCCACCAACCCCTTCTGCTGTCCTTGTCTGTTGTGGCTGTCTCCTTGCCAGCCAAACTTTAGCAAGGGATAGATAATAAGGTTTATTGAATTGTTGGATCTTACAACTGTTTGTTCCCAGGTTATTCTTCTAAGGAAATGGTCTAATCAGTTATTTAACATCGCTAGAATTAAAAATAAGTAATTGCTTTGATTGATAAAGACCTTAGCAACATGAGTAATTCCATCTCTGTACCCCAATGCAGCTCTCTGAGCTCTATCTTATAGAACTGGAGTACATTTAGCTAGAAACCTATGAAAGAAAAGATTGAGCTAAATGAAGCAGACATTAACGGGGTTAATGCAAAGGTTTCAGTACAGCACTACCAAAGGCTAAATGGGGACAAATCAACCCCCTGTTGCCCCCCTAAGATTAAAGGGCCCCAAGCAAGTCTGCTCTACTTACCCCAATGCAGAGAAATCTAAAAGACTGGAGGGAAAGATTACAATGAGAAACCTGACCAGCAGCTGCTTGGGGCAATAGTCAGGCTAGTGAAATCTAGTTAAAGATTAATAACAGGCCAGGGTCCCTGGGCTTAATCTCTCCTGGAGGCCCCAAAGCCCTTTTACTGCAGAGTGGGAAGAATGGTCGGGAGATAGAAAATAAAGATTTCCAGGACTCCTTGATATAGGAATTCCTGAACTGTTGTATCAAAACCCGTTGGTGAAACCCTAACTCGGATTACAATTAAAGAATATAGAAATGTAAGGATTAATAAGATTAGAAAATTTGAACCATTTAAACAAGCTTCACGTTAAAGTTATGCCAACCTCAGTTGACTGCATCTCTTTTACCTGATTGTATTATAGAGAGAAACATTGTGTCTCTTTGGAGAACTGGGACATGAAGGCTGTCAGTTCTTTCTTTTGTCTATCTTTTGTGCCCTCTTGGGTCCATAGACTTGTTTAATACTGTCAGAAATATTTATTGTTTGTCCCAGCTGAAACCTGACAAGACATTTGAAAGGATTTAATAACTTTTTGATGAGAAATTTGGCCAAAGTGAAAGCTAATGTCAGAGCCTGATAGGATTTTCTATTTTGAGTTTCCTCCCCAAGCTGAAATAAAACTATAAGCCTAGAGGGGAAGAAACAAATTAGAAATTACATAGTTAGACAGGTAGGTAACTTATGCTGTCATTTAAGTTTCACCCCAAATTTTGAGAGCAGTTGTCCATAGTTTACAAATCTTTATGAAACCAGAAATGCAGCCCAGAAGCAATTCAAGTCCACCTATCTTTATCATTCTTAATTTCTAAAACTGAAGAACAAAAAATGGGACGCTGGGGTGCTTTTTGAAAGCACAAACTGCTTCTATGACACCAAGATAGCCTTACCAATTACAAATACAGATCTTAAGTGCTTTCTCCACAAATATTAGTAAAACACAAACAAATAAACCTTAGCCATCTGAACAGATCAATTTAAGTTATTCAGATGTTTCTTTGTAAATGAGTTTTGCTTTATGGTGCCTGTCTCAAGGCTAAAAGACCTCTCTGTATCTCTGTCTGTATGTTCATGTGTATTGTGTTTTTTTCTACCTCCAGATAACATTGTTAATTAAGAAGAAAAAACAGCTCTATTAAAGTGGCTTAAACAAAACAAAACAAAAAGCACTTCTATGAGAATTCTCAGAAATATAACAGAAATGAACCCAAGTGCTTTTCAGAATCACATGATCTGGGAAAGTATTTGATATTAAAGCTGCTTCAAGTTTGGTTTGGTTTGGTTAAATTTTCATATTTTTAAAATCATCAGCATTAAATAATACTTTTATTCTGCCTTAGTTTATTAGTTAAATAAGGTTTTGTTATTTCTGTTGCAAAATTGTCAGCATGAAAAATAACAGTGTAATAAAATCTTTATAAGTAATCTAAACTTAATTGTTAGGAGCAAATAAATTAAACAAATATAAATGGAATAAAATTTTCTTTTAGGTTAACTCTTTAGCGATAATTATATTGTAGTAAAATGGTTTTATAAATCTCTTTGGTAACTTGAAACTTTAAAATTTTAATACAATGGATAGTTATTGAATGTCTAGACTATTACGGAACATAGGTTTAGCTACTGTCTGCTTATTATAGGTAAATTAAAGATATTAGGGCCCATTAGTAAACATGTCTTATGCCACATTAAAAATTGTTCTATGAGGAAATATTTTTAGAAATTATTAAATGTGTTCATAAAAAATATTAATCTAAATAATACTAATTGCTTACTTTATTTGTCACTAAAATTGAAGTTCCTAAGAGTTAAGATTTTTCATTAAGATTTCTCACTTAGAAAGTATATGTTTTTAGTAATAAAATATATACATATACTAGAGGCCCAGTGCACGAATTCACACACCAGTGGGGTCCCTTGGCCTAACCTGTGGGATTGGGCCAAAACCGGCTCTCTGACATCCCCCAAGAGGACCCGGATTGCAAGAGGGCACAGGCCAGGCCGAGGGACCCCACTGGTGCACAATTGGGGCTGGGAAGGGACATGGGAGGTTGGCCAGTGGGGGAGGGACCGCAGGAGGGCTCCAGGGCTTGTTCGGCCTGTCTTGCTCAGTCCTGATCAGCCAGACCCCAGCAGCAAGCTCACCTACTGGTTGGAGCGTCTGCCCCCTGGTGGTCAGTGCACATCATAGCGAGCAGTTGAGCAGCCTTAGTATATCATTAGCATATTACGCTTTGATTGGTTGAACGGACGACCGGACAACTGGACACTTAGCATTTAGGCTTTTATTACATAGAATAATATATACATATATAATATATACATATATAAATATATACATATATAATATGAAAATACATTTTTGAAGGAATTAGAAGAATGAGATTTGTCCTAAAATAAGGATGGTTCTTTCAGAATGAATAAGAAGGGACAAACTAAGAGGGACTAAGAAAATGGTAGACAGTCTATAAAGAAAAATCTTGAGGAGATTTTATATATGATTAAGCTGAATAAGATTATAATTTACTTAAGTAAATAAATTTAAATATCAAAAGTAAGCTGATGCAAAATAAGAATCTGGTTCTTTTTCCGTCTGTTAAAAAAAATAAAGTTATTTTGTATTTACTCTCTTCCAGATAAGATATTATTGAATGTTTTCTGCCCAGAAAGCAAAGATTCTGCTTTATTAAAATAGTTTCCTATTGTCTTAATCAGGTCCTTGATTACTTAAAAAAAAACACTTTTCTTAAACTTAAGAACTAAAGTTTTGCAATCTGTATTTTTTAAAAATATTTTCATTGATTTCAGAGAGGAGGGGAGAGGGAGAGAAAGATAGAAACATTGATGATGAGAGAGAATCATTGATCAGCTGCCTCCTGCACGCCCCCACTGGGGACCGAGCCTGCAACCCAGGCATGTGCCCTGACTGGTAATCGAACCATGACCTCCTGGTTCATAGGTAGATGTTCAACCACTAAACTACGCTGGTCAGTCCTAACCTGCATTTTTATTTGGTTGCACTTTTTATTGCACTTTGAATAAATAAATAATTTAATATTGTTTCTTAATGATTTATGATCTTTTTGGTCAAATATGTTAGAAGAACTTCTGGGGTCCAAATTTTAGCAGGAGACATTTTTCTTAACCCAGAAATGCCTCAGGGTTGTTCCAATGGGCCGCTGGGACATCTCAAAGGATTTTTTTCCTCCTTGCAAGGGAGAGGTTTTGAACTATTTGGGCCCATTTATATGTTTGAATTGCACGGAAAGCTTTGTCAACTAAGGCTATAGTTGGGTTGTATTTGCTTGTATATATTCTTATTCTTAAATTAATATTATATATTATTAAAATCTCCAGGAGTCTACAAAGTCCTGATACAATATTCATTTGTAATTTTTGTTATCTTAAAATATTAGGTTAGATAAAAGCAAAGTTCTTTGTAAATTATATCATAATCAGATCTATCACCGTGTTATTTTAAGTTTTTATCATTTATAGTCACTGTTTTACTCTGATGCTTTTGAAAGTATGTTTCATCTTCAGAAAGACTCATAAAAGAACTGACTTATTCTAAAACAGATTTTTCTAAAAATAAACTTTAAGATCATACCTTCAAAATTGCCGAAGATTTATAAAGCTCTAAGGAATAACTGGATTCATGAACTGCTGGCAAAGGACCAAGATAGACAAGAATTACTTGTGTGGGACTGAATAAAATAAGAATAATAACTTTTATATATTTTTGTTTAAAAAATTTCTAATTTTTAACCTGTTTGTTTTCTAAACATAAGGAAACTTCTCTTAAACTACCTGTGACTTAGAGCAATTTGGTAAATTATACCTTTGTTAACAATATTAATACATTTTTATTTTTCTCCCTACCTGATCCCTCTATAAGTTTGGAGACTCTAAATGATTATTATTATTTCTTGCATAAATTTGATAGAAATGTGTTATTTTTAACAGGACACAATCAGACATTTGTTTATCACCAAAACTTTAACTGTAATGTCATGTTTGAAAAAGACATGGGTAGCCCGGTTGGTGTGGCTCAGTGGTTGAGTGTTGACCAAGAACCAGGAGTTCATTGTTTGATTCCCCGTCAGGCCACATGCCTGGGGTTGTGGACTCAATCCCAAGTAGGGGGTGTGCAGGAGGCAGCCGATCAATGATTCTCTCTCATCATTGATGTTTCTATCTCTCTCTCCCTCTCCCTTCCTCTCTGAAGTCAATAAAGAAATGTGTGTGTGTGCGGGGGGCGGGGGAGGGTGGGGTAGGGAGAATACCCCTCCTGTCAAATCACTATCTCACTATCTTCTTTTACTTCCCTCATATCAGTAATCATTATTCAAAATCACATCATTTATTGAGTTGTCTGCTTGTCTGTTGCCCACTTCTCCCACTCGCAGGTAGGCATTTGGGGAGCGGGACATTGATCTGTCTTGTTCACTGCTGAATCCCTCCCTGCACTTTACACATACCTGTCACACAAGGAAACTCAGTAAATATATTTGAATAAAATAAGTGAAACGAACACAATGCTATTCAAGTGTAATCTGCAGACCACAAAGTGCTTGTTACTGGTCTGCAATGAGATAAATACAGAAATTCAGAAACTTTGATAGCAAGTTCAGGAACAATTGATCAACATGTGCTTGATCAATTTTTCAGTACTTTAATATTACTGTCTTACAAAAGCATTAATTTGCCCCAATTAGACATTTTAAATATGGTCCTTTATCACAGATAGTTTGAGAGTGCTGCTATAAACAAGTTCTGCAGCAGAAAGTAGCTTTCTCCATCTGTTTTTGCATTATTGCATTTACTTAATATTCAATAAAATGTTGAGTGCCTAATATGTGGCAGGCTCTGAGCTAGGTCCTGGGGATTAGAGATGAACAAGACATATACCTTCTCCTCAAGAAGTTCATGGTCTCTTGAGGGAAACAAATCCACTACTGTTACAAAGCAGAAAGACAGAATTTTGTACCAAGGACCATGACAGGGACAGGATAGAGTACTTCTCCCTCCTTGAGAGGATTAGGGGAGACCTCCCAAGAGAAGTGATACTTAAAGGAGAAGAAAGTCACCAGATGAATAAAGGAAGAGAGATTCTAGGAAGTGGAAAGGCAAATGAAATGTCATAAAAACACGGTGCACTTACAAAGTGCCAATAGCTACATGGGACTAGAATCCCTGATATACAGGAATGAGGTGGGAAATAAGGTTTTTAAAAGTCTGTTTGTTTGTTTCATTGTGCAAATATTTGTTGCCCTAACACAACTCTCAATGGGAGGATTAAAATTCTTTCCACATTGACCAAGTCAATCTTGGCCTTTGAAATGAGTGAAAATAACATGAGCCACTTCTGAGCAGATGCTTTAAAAGCTCTCATGGATTCACCCCAACCTCGTTCCCTCTGCCAGACCCTGCTGTGTTCCAGACAGAGTCTATCTGTCAGCTGAGGTCCTGGAATGGGGACTTGGGCAGCAAAGCTGCAGCCAATCCTCAATAAACATAAAATGAGAATGGAAAATAAACCTTGAGTGTTATAAGCCACTGAAATTTATCAACACAGGGAAATGTAACCTAAGATAATGGGCCCCAGAGACTAGTACGTAGCCCATCCTGGCAGATGGATGGAAGGAGAATACCAGAGCAGGGCTGTTGTCATGTCTCTTCATATATGTCACCCGCCAAGCCTAAGTTGCTGAACCCACCCCCACCAACATCACAGCCTCTTAACTAGGGGCCAAGTTCCTCAAATGACAGCCCCATTTTGAGTAGAGAAGTAGGAAAACACAGAACTCTGGGTTTTCTTAGCCTGCCCTGCTGTGTCTTGCCAAGTCAGACTAGGAGAATGCCATCCTTGAGCCGAGGCATTCTAAATGAATCTTAAAACACAGCATTTCAGGATGATGTTATAACTGAGAAAATGAAGGGCAACATATTGTTAAAAAAGAGAGAGAGAGAGAGAGAGAGAGAGAGAGAGAGAGAGAAAGAAAGACACCTCTTATGCAGTTCCAAAGCTTTTTGCCAATATGTTGGCAAAATAAGTGAAGAAAAAGCATGTTCTGAAAGATTAGTGGTATACCAAGGGGAAGTCTGGAGACACCCAAATCTTGGAATTTCTGAATGGCATGCAAATTTTCATGTAATTTCTCCACATCTCTGGAAATGTTGGTGTTGGTTTCTTTATTAACCATTAACATTGCCATTTTTCTGTATTTAATATAAGATGGGAAAAACCCACTCTTCAATTTACAAATTCAAAATTTATGGTTTTATGATTTATTAAGCTCCCTCCCTGGTCCTCCAAGGGCAGCCATCCCTTGATGCTGCTCCCACACCCTTATCCCAGCGTTGGCGGTCAAATCCACCTGTCTACTAGCATTGGTCCTCTCCCTATTGGAGGGATGGTGGTGCTGCCAGAAGAGCAAGAATGTCCACCAAACCCTCAATCCTTCAGATTGATGAGGAAATCTTTGAGACAGCAATACGCAGACCCATGGGTGACACCAGTTCCCATCCTACTGAATATTAACCCTTTGAATCTATGTCCCTACAGACAGCTCTGAAACGGTGGAAAAGAAAACCTGGCCAGGTGAACAAGGGTAGCACAGAGACCCTCCAGACCCTCTAAGAGCCCCTGGAAATGTCCTGCCTGCATTCTTTTCTCATGTCAAGTATATACTGCAAGAGGATGTTCATGGTTACTCTGTTCATGGGGTTCTCTTTAGTGCAAAATTTATTTTTATAACTTAATATTGTCTACTATGTTATGCTACATCAATTTCATCATAATATATGTATATAAATTACCTGTACATGACATATACAGCTGCATTACATGTATAGGCATATATGAGAGGTATACTTTTGTAGATATTTAAGAAAATAACAATTTTAATCAGGACTCTAAAGCTGTTCTATAAAACTACGATTGGCAGTATTAACAATGTAATAAAATCCACTCACAGCTCTCCATTCTGCTAAGGCTTTGACTTTTACAGCAATTTAATTGTTATTCGAGGATGGCAGCATCTCGACACCTAAATATTATGTGTTTCCAGTTTTCTTATTTCTCTTATTCCTTCCCTGCACTAACTCCTGCATTTGTTACTATCAGAAGGTAAACTGCCTTCTCTGAGCCAAGAAATAACAAGAATCTTCTAACAAGTTTAAAGTTGAAGGCAGAAAGATAACATCACAGACACCTGGAGAGAAAACCAATTAACTTAAGGTAATGAGTGGAACCAAGCTGCAAAGACATTTCATGTTTATCAATTTCTTCATTAAATAAATTTTTATGTAAACTATTATTTGTACACAGGAGACAAGGCCATTTTCTTTAACAAGATCAAGAATTGCAATTGTGCCTAGAATCTTGAACCATATAACTAGAACCACTTAGAACTAAGGCCCAAAAACACAAAGAATTAATTCTTAATAATTATTTAGTTAGCATTACTGGTGTTTAGAGCCCAGCAGGAGTGTAAGTTTGTCAATACTAATGATCATTCCAGTTCAAATGAAATCCATTTGCATCAAATAAATATGTATTTGTGTCTATTTTAGGATTTTGGAATTAATATTGGTTTTTACCATTGTTTTCAAGTTTTTAAAAATAATTTCTAAGTTAAAATTCATAGATCACAAACTAAGGGAATAATTCTTTCCTCTCTCCTTTTCGTTTGTTCTACAAAAAGAGAGAGGGAGAGGGAGAAGAAAACATTTTAAAAAATAATGGAAGGGTAAGATAGAGAGGGGAGGGGAAGGGGGGAAAGGGGAGGGAAGGAAAGTAGTACAGGCATTTTCATTGATAAGGTCCATACTTATGTTTCTCTGTACATCTAAATGGCTCCTCACATGACACCATGGTGTCATTCAACATTCACTGAGTTTAGGGCAGCTATCTGGTGGGAAGGAGGAGTAGGGGACTTGTTTTAAAGCTGTGTTTACATTGTGAACACACTGCTTCTCCTTAGATTTATGAACACTTGGGATGGCTGGGATCATAGTGGGGTTTTAAACCCACCCCCCAGCTAGTCTTGACACTGCTATGTCTGCATGTCTGCCACCAGCCATGCATGACCCTAGTGTCTGAGACTACACCAGTGAACAAGGACATTATTCCTCCTCCAATAACCTAACAGGGGATGTGGAGAAATTAGCAAGTAATTATATTATAATGTAAAGATGGCCTATAACAATAGTAGACCAATAGAAGAGGCACCTAAACCAATCTGGGATTGAGGGTGCAAATGACTAAAGAATTTATATCTAAACCTAAATCTGAAGAATTAACTGTTAGTCTTCCATAGAGAAGGAAATTTTAAAAATAACATCTGAAGAACAAAGCCAGGAGGAAGAGCCAAAACATGGCATGACAAGTTTGTAGTGATCATGTCAATTCAGATTCTCATGTACCACACCGGAGATGCCTCCTCTATCATAAGGGAGACTATACCTTGACAATATCTGGAAGTGGAAGAGCCATTCCTCTTCCTGAGAGGAGATCCAGTTCCTATCTTTGGACCTGAAAAGTATCACAGGGTGAATAAGGGTCCTGAGGGTCCCTGTGGTAGTGTCATAGAAAGACTAGGACCAGTACTTGAGAGCCACAATCCAGTGCTGCCATTTAGTAGTTGTGTGATCAGAGCAAGTTACTAAACCTCTCTGGGCTTCAGCTCCCTCAACAAATATCACCTCCCAGAGTTATATTGAGATTAAGTGAAATGGTGCATGTAAAACATAGTGTGTGCCCTCCTCTTAATAGATGCTCAATATTGTTTCTGCTTTCCCCATCTCATCTCTTCCATCCTCCATACAAGTGATCTCTGAGAAAAAATGCTTAGCTTCCCATGTGTTGTACATGTTTCCCTCCACGTCCCGCGTGGTTCAGGGTTCAGGATCTGGAAGAAGAGCCGCACACAAATGAAAGGGAAAAGACATGAGATAATTTGGGAATATTGGGGGCCAGGCGGGTAAGTCCAACTCAAGAGGAAAGACTTCCACTGGTGCTCAGGCCGTACCAACCTTTTATAGTCAGAGGTAAACAAGGCAGTGGTCACCATAGTTACACAGTTCTTGTGAGTTTCACCTGTTTTGACCATAGTTACACTTCCTGCACTTCCCTCAGCCCATTAGCTTCCCAGATAAGATCTGGAGAGTGTTATAAGGTCAAGCCTAATTATGCTAAGAGGACTATGCCCTCTAAGCTGGGACTTGTTTGTGACTTTGCCAACAGGTCAGTCCGAGGCTTAACCCTATATCAGTTTCCCACACTCATGCACTTCACACACACACACTCACACACATGCATGCACACTCATCCCTAGCTCAGTTTCTATCCAAGGAGAATTCCTCAATAATCCTACATAGTGTTGCTCTCAATTATTTCTACCGGGGCCACATGTCCAGGAATATGAGAAACATCTAAACTGCCTCTGTACCACCTTTTTCTGTTGACAGTCCTGACGCAGGAAGGGGTAGATGTGAGGTTTGGCACAGACTGTCCCAGGAGATGCAATCTGTCCTATCCACACTACAGCTACCTCTCTGATCTCCACTAAAAGAGAAAAAAAGTCAACATGCTCACGTTTTTTGTGGTTGTTTTTCAAATGAAGGACATTTGTAAAGTTCCACTATCTAAAAATATCTGAGCAAACTTATCAAACGTACAAACCTGAAAGAACGTAAAAATCTGAGTTTTTCAAACACATTAAAATCTATTGGTCCCAGGGATAGTTTCACCAACCCCTCCTCAACATAAATTATATATGGCCTGCTGCTTCAAAGTCTTTTTAGCTTTAGCACAACATTTCTTTCCTTTAAAAATGCAACAGATCAAAGAAGAGTTGGAAATATCATCTGAGGCTATATAAGACAAAAGAGATGCTGCTTAAGAACTAAAAGTGCGCTCAACCAAAAGAGAAAATGTAAACCTTCAGGGAATGAGCTAAGGAAACCCTATGAATCTCACCAGGAGACCAAATAATAAGCAAGGGAAGTTAATAATGGATGAACAAATAGACCCGAATTGGATACTCTAAGCTCTACAAAAGCAAAAGCCCTCTTCCTGTCTGCTCTGACTTTGGCTCTATTTCTTTTTTTTTTTAATCAAGGGCAATGTATATCCTGGGCTAACCCTAAAAAATTCATGGTCTTCAGACATTTCACTCTAGAAGTTAAGAGGCATGATTCAGTATATAGGGGTTAGATTTTTAAAAATTAAGAGTTTATCCAAAAGCATGCGTCAGTTTAGGACTTGGGTTTTCCTGCAATAGGATGACATCCCAGAGGACAGAGTAAAATAGAGCATTCTCTCAGCCAAGAAAGAGCTAAGTCAACCACCTGTTGTTTATACCCAAACATGTAATTATTATAGTTGTTGTTGCTAAAGCCCTACACACTCTGGCAGTCGATCACCCACCCATGTTTGGGGAAATTGTGATAGAACATCATTTTTCCAGGGAGAAGCGGGTAGCACCCATGGTAATACCTCCTTAGTAAATCCATGCTTGGAAAAGCCCGTCAACAATCCTTCAAAGTATATGAAGCATTTATGATTATCCTTATTTTCAGATGAAGAAAACTGAACCTCAGAGGTTAAAGAACTTGCTTCAGGCCACATCCCTTAATCCAGTAAGTGACAGATTTAGATCTTGAACCATAATCTTTGACCCCAAAACTTTGGAACTTGTCCTCACATTTGTCAACCTCCCCTACACTGTACATTTTCCTTCGTTTAAACCTGATTAAGCAATTAGACATAGCTTGAATAAAAATGTATATCAAGTATATTAAGCTTCTGTTCACTAAAATACAGAGTGTGAGCATTGTACACTACCATTAATAGCTTATTAGTATAAAACATCTCAGCCTACCCTAGTTAACAATAGATTATGCAGGTATAAGTATTAATATCCTCATTTTGTAAATTGGACAACTGAAACTCTGGGAGTTCATCTTCTCCAAGTCACACAGGTAGCGTGTGGCAAGTACAGGACTAAATCCAGGCTTTCTCAGTTCAAGAGGGGCTTCACTTCCTACCATGCTTCCTGTTCAGTGTCCCTCATAAACTGTGTGTCACAGCACAAAGTTTAGGAAATAGTTCCTCTATTTACAATGGCCAACTATAATGCTCCAACTATATTCATAATGCCCCAACTATCTTCTTAGGGAAGGAAGGTCAATCAGTAGTTGAGCTCTCCCTGGAATCAGCACCAAGTGTATATATTCCTAACCTTGCTCCTCAGCTTTAAGTTCCCACATCAACTCCTCATTCTCTCATTCTCAGCATCTTCTATGTGACAGAAAAGCAGAAAGAAAGAACCAAGTCTGCAGACATCTTGGCTTAAGCGGCTGAAACGTCTTCAGGCTTCTTCCCCATTTAAACAGCATTAATTTTCCATTTGGCTCTCAGGAAAATGAAACATCTCTCCTTCAATATCTAAAGTTGTTATTTATGCCATCAAACAACAAACAAGTTTACCTACAGGTCAGCATAATCACCTTAATGAATCTGTAGCAATGTAAAACTTTTACAAACTGCCTCAGTAAGATTTTTTTCCAGATTGATAATATATTCGTTAAGGTACAGACCAGAACATTTCAGACAAAATTTCCACAAGATTTGGAATAGCAATTTGACATCAGGTTCTACAAATCTGTGATATTCCCTATTCATTCTTTCTCACATTTATCTGGAATGCATAATATGAGGGAGAACTGTTGGCTGGCTTTCTTTCTCTTTTGGAGGAGTGGGGTGGGGCTTTGACTCAGTTTCTATGACAATTACCCTATAGACTTTCACCTTCCAAACATTCACTTTAAAATGGTAGTATGTCTTTTCTCTATTTACTGTTACACAAAGGAGACTTTTGTTGTGGTCGTTGTTAATCCTCACTTGAGGATATTTTTCCATTGATTTTTTTTTTATTTTTAGAGAGAGTGGAAAGGAGAGAGAGAGAGATAGAAACATCAATGATGAGAGAGAATCATTGATTGGCTGCCTCCTGCACACCCTCTACTGGGGATTGAGCTCAAAACCCAGGCACGTGCCCTTGACTGGAATCTAACCTGGGACCCTTCAGTCCACAGGCCAATGCTCTATCCACTGAGCCAAACCTGCTAGGGCGAGGAGACTTTTTTTAATGCTCTACATTCATCTCTGTATCTGTCTGCAGATCCTTTAGTATCACATTAGTCCAGATTATTTCTAAATAGCTATCAAATTCCATGACCAAACACTGTGAATTTACACTCCCCCATGAAATTTTTTATTTTAAAATCTCTGGCTGGAAAACAAGGGAAAAAAGCACACCAAACATGCTAACAAATGGAAGCACAAATTCATGGGAGAAGTTAAGAGCAGAGAAAAAATCAAAATAAAACTAATTTAATTTGTTCATTTTCTCACAGTTTCCAAGTCTTTTCTTCCAAATTCTGTAACATCTTCCTTTAATATAAAAGACTTTTTTAAAAAAATATATATTTTATTGATTTTTTACAGAGAGAAAGGGAGAGGGATAGAGAGTTAGAAACACCCATCAGCTGCCTCCTGCACATCTCCCACTTGGGATGTGCCCACAACCCAGGTACGTGCCCTTGACTGGAATCGAACCTAGGACCTCTCAGTCCCCAGGCCGAAGATCTATCCACTGAGCCAAACCAGTCAGGGCTAAAAGACTTTTCAAAGTCCAATCTTCCAAGGGTTGCCACGGACATTACTCCACAAATACTTGGGTAGAAAGATATGGTTTGCTTTTAACTTTCTTGCAAATAAGATTTCAAGAATTTTTTTGCACTCCAGACTCCCTTCTAAAACACTAACCTTCAAAAGCCCCCAAAGGGTTTCATCTTGAAAGTGCCAGATCTTCCTTTATGTGGGTGAAACTCACAAGTGTTACAAGCATCAAGGACCTAATCATTTTCAGTTTTCCCCCAAGTGGAATGTTTGAAAAAAAACTCTTAATGGGGAAAAATGTTTTTAAATATAAATTTTAAAATGTATCCTTTTTCATTAATTTAAAAAATGGGTTTTTCAAGGACAATCTAGTTTTCTAAAAATTCAATGAAATTCATATCATCACACATTGCTGGTGTCATGCTAAAAATTTCTAACCACTTATTATATACTAACCCACTTCACCCTCACAAATCTATAAATCATACAGTCGATGAAACTGAGGTACAGATAATTAACTTGCCTAAGGTCACACTGCTAGAAAGATGGAGAAACGGGATTTAAATATAGGCTGCCTGGTTCCAAGGTCTGGGCTCCTAACTATGACGATGCTAACGTCTAGGAAAGTCATTTAGAAAATGGTATTGAGATAAGAATACACAATTATTGATATCTATATTTATGAAGATGTTTATCTCAGAATCATACATAATAGGAAAAAAATAGAAACAATATAAACATGCAGCAATAGGACAACAAATTGTGATATTCCCACTTTGGCAATATTATGCAGTCCTTGAAAATTATTTTTTTGGATGCAGAGTAGCAACATGAAAAAAGTTACAGAAAACAGTGATATGATTCTATTTTTACACTGATAAGAATAACAAATTATGTTTATGAAAACTAAGTTGAAAGCTTTTTAACTGACATAATGTGTGTTAAATGAAAATGTTATTTGCTTCTACTTCCTATATGGCAACTAATAGCTCACTTCACAGAAAAACTGCATTTCTGAAAACATATTATAAAACAACATATCTGTATATTAAATCTTCTCATATGCATAAAATGAAGTGATTTCAATAGTAAACAGGAAACAAATAATCTAAGAAAATCTTGAGTCCAAATGTACTTTTTTAATCTTCCTATGAATATGGCATTTTTGATGAGAGTATAATAGTCAACTCTTCAGATGGTATCTGACATGGTTTATCATGAGCTGATAAAATATTTAAACCCTTAAACCATGCAAATCCCCGATCTAATAATTCATGATTTTAAAAGTTTAGAAAATCCCAGGAAGTATAGAAGGTTCTAAAACTTTGGCTTTTTAACCCAAAGAATCAAATGAGAGGCTTGTGAGACAAATGAGAGTAACTTTGTTTTTCTGCTTTTCGGCAAGGTATTAAAAGCCAGGCATTCTCACAGTTTGCAGAGATCAAATATTAATAATAAGAAGGCCCATATTCCTCTGATGTAGAAATGGGTAGAAAGTCTATAAATCTTTATATCCCTGCTCCATTTCCATTTTCTGACAAGCTGACTGGTTGGAGGGCAATCCCCCAGAGCAGCTGTACTGATAAAGTGAAAAAAAGTAGTTGCTTTCATTTATTTACTAATTTTGCCATGGGGATTTCCTGCAAACATGTATAATAACTTCATAAGCAAATTATTCTCTACATCTTATTTCAATTTCATCTAAAGAAATCCCACAGAGGAGTTTTTTCCTGTTATCCTACATACTAAAACTGTAAAATGGTGTAACATTCATCCATTTCGGGTGGACTTCCTATCTTTTATCTTTTGCAAGACAAAGGCTCTTTGTTCTGACAGAAGTGATTTAAAAATTGTTGGCAAAATTGCAAATAAGATTCAGACCAACTAGTTGTAAACTAAATAGCCAGATGATATAATGTGTTATTAAGTATTTATGAAGTAATCTGGGAGAATATGCAGCTGCTCCCCTGTTCCTGAATAGATGTAAGAGCTCCCAGTATATTTCACTGATTGATTACATGAATTTCCTTATTACAGTGGTATATTAGAAAACAAGTCTTTAATCATCTGATGCCTTTTCTCTGTAAGAGTATCTTTCTAGAATAAAAGGGGTATTTGTTCTCATACCAATAGCAGAAATAGCATTATTATTCAAGAGAAATTCTAGATTAAAATATATTCAAAGATAGATTGTATTCTAAAATCACTTAATTGAAGTTGCATCATTAAGTTCTTTGTTTGAAATGAATCATGTTGTCAATAAGTCACTATAGGTAAGGTAAACATCCAAGTATTGCTTAATATGTGGGGAATATATCTTTGGGATTTTTCCCTCAAAATATCAGCTTGTTTTTCCTGACATACTGTATAAGGTCAAATAAATGAATAGAATCACATAATGCTCTCAGATAAATTTGAAGTTGAGAATATGTCCAAAACATGTAAGCCCAAAACTGAACAGTCTTGGAAAGTTCCAGTGACTATAAATAGAATTTCTAAATTGGAAATGTCATTTCAATCTTTTCTTCCACCTCACTGCTGTGACTCTTATAATTGCTCTTGTTGCCTTAATTTCCTTTAGTACAGTGTGACCACTTCTTAGGATTACTGGTACTGTGTGATCTTTTTCAGTTACATTCAGTAGTATCATATAAGGATTATCTGCTATGGAATGAAGCATATACATAAAATAAGCAAGTTTGCATGGCTGACCTTTAAACCTACTGGTTGTGTTTATGAGACACCAATATTCCCAGTAGCAATGTTATTCTTGAGCCACTTCATGGTTCATTTAGTGGTCATTTTCCATTAGAGCCTTTGATGTAATCTATGCAGTAATGTCCTAATGAATAGTCTATAACCAAATTTAAATATAGGTATGGAAGAAAAGAAAGAAAGAAAGAAAGAAAGAAAGAAAGAAAGAAAGAAAGAAAGAAAGAAAGAAAGAAAGAAAGAAAGAAAGAGAGAAAGAAAGAAAGGTACATTTGTATGGAATTCAGGACCTTGAATGGGACCATAAAAATAATCAAGTTAAATCAATCACAAAAGGACAAAATACTGCATAATTCCACTTATATGAAGTATCTAAAGTAGTCAAACTCTTAGAAGCAGAAAGTATAAAAGTAATTGTCAGGGACTGGGGATAGGGGTAAAAGGGCAGTTTTATTCAATAAGTTTAGCAAGATAAAAACATTCTAGAAATCTGTTGTACAACAATGTACATATAGTTAACACTATAAAACCATTTAAAATGGCTAAGATGTAAATTTTATGTAGTATTTTTACCACAATAAGAAAATGTGTGTTAAGCAAATTTTAATAAACCAAGTCTTTAGTTATTTCAAAAACAAAGATAATTAGCAGGTTGGCCAAAAAAATCTTAACTAGACTGATTGCAACCAGAAACTTAATAACTATAGTTAAAATTGACCAGTCAATGTTTTATCGCAGCAAAGGACTTCCTGCTTTATTCCACAAGCTCTTCACACTCCCCATATCTTTTCCTAGAAAAGCTATTATATTGTACCAAGATGAAATTTTTAACATCTCTCTTAAGTCCCTATATTGTCTTTAAGAACTAAAGTTAAGCCCTGACCGGTTTGGCTCACTGGATGGAGCCTCGGCCTGCGGGCTGGGGGGTCCCAGGTTCGATTCCGGTCGGGGGCACGTGCCTTGGTTGCGGGCCCATCCCCAGTGGGGGCTGTGCAGGAGGCGGCTGATCGATGTTTCTCTCTCATCAATGTTTCTGGCTCTCTATCCCTCTCCCTTCCTCTCTGTGGAAAATCAATGAAATATAAAAAAAAAAAAAAAAGAACTAAAGTTAATTTAAATATGTTCCTTTTTACAATTCCATCTAATCTTATATTCATGGTGAACTAAGATGACTATTACATCAAAAAAAATGTGTTAAATAATCATTTAAATGATTCCTCAAATTTCCCCTAAAGCGTGGATGATTATGCATGTTCTGAAGTGTGTTTTTATCCTGAATAAAGTGGAATATGGAAAACAACTTAGGGATAAAAATGGGTAAGATATCAGCTGTGTGGTGTCCTGGCTATCATGGGTATTGAGAGCTGAGTTGTTGCATTAACACTTGTCTAGAGTTCTATGGGTTTACAGTGAGTTGTTTTGTTTCTTTAGAATTTAGACTGTTGGTGCGTGTAGAGGACATTTGTGTGTTTCTTAGTTAGAAAAGACATTAGGAAGAGCCAGGGTGAGGAGTGGAGGCTGCTAGCAACATCACAGGAATTGCCTGTGGCATGCATCTTGCTTCCCTTGGTGGATGTACAGGGAAGTTTTCTTTTCTTTTCTTTTCTTTTCTTTTCTTTTTTCCCCACAATATTAATAATTTAATATCAAACGAACCTTGTAATTACATTTCTGGTAGGTGGGAATGTTTTCTATTTTGCTAGTCTCATTTCTCAAGACTTAGGGTTTATAATCAAAACCTAAACTTACTTTTATTACTATATATTAAGAAAATGGTGAACGCATAATGTGAAATTAAGAGCAAGGCTTCTCTGTAGCTCTTCATTCCAGAAATCTGACACGGGTTCTGTGGTGTCAGTTGGAGCTAAAGGTTATTATTTCTACTAACTCCTTCACCGAGTAAAATGCTACTGAATTGCTAAATTACAGCTATTTTCACAGTGTCACTGCTGAGACTTCCGAGAGAAAATCATCTCATAAACAGTAATTTTGTGTTGGTGTTGATTGTCAAAGCACTCTAAGATAGCTAGAGTAGCTTGACGGGTATATTTAAAGGATTACGTGAAACTCCTACCTTCTCTACAAAATAATCTTGAACATTAACTCTGAACCAACAGAAAACTACCAAAGCACATGAGGTGAAACATATAATTGCCAAATAACAGACTTTATTCATGCACATGACAAAATATGTCCTGAGTGCCTTCTATGTGCCTGATGCCATGGCGGTATTAGAACCGTAAACATAAAAGATACAATCCTACCCTCAGGTAGTACAGTGCCCAGTGGAGGAGTTGGGAAATTTTCTGCTATTTTCTTCTTTAAGTGTGGGGAGCACCATAGCAGAGTACTATTGGGGGGGCGCGGAGAAGACAAAACACTTTACTCTTTCTGGTCAGATCAGGGATGATTTCTGAATACACGGTGTTTCTGGATGAATTTTGAGGGCCCATAGTTTTAATAGGTTCCTTTCTTCTTTTCCATTCAGTTAAAATGGAGATGAACTGGGCTACCAGCCACTTACATAGACTATCTCACTTAACCCCTTGAGGTAAGTATTATTACATTCCTCCTTGACAAATGGAGAAACTGAGACGTGGAGAAGTAAAGTAACTTGCGCAGAGTCACAGAGCTGGTAAGAGATAGAGCTCAGATGGGATTTCAGGCAAGCCTGTCCTCTGACCTTGCTTTCTCGCTACCTGCTCACAGCCATGTATTCCTATTGGCACGGCAGGAAGGGCAGTGCAGGCCCATGAAGCAGTTTGTACAGAGTTGTGATCGCCCAAAACTTAGAGTGCATCTGGCAGAGTGTTGGCAGCAGAAGCCAGCCAAAGCATGGCCTGAGGGGCATACATGTCCTGTCCAGGAGCCAGCCAGGCCTTTACCCTGCATATTCTCTATGAAAGTTGGTCCTTCTTTTTCCCTAACTTCTATGTGTCGCTTCTCAGCACTTAAGGATGGACCACCTGACCTCCATCTGGAGGCAGCTGGTACCAACCATCAGACATAAAGGACTAATCTTGACATTTGGTAGAAGGAATGGATAGAGGGAGATCTAGAGGCCCCCAATTCTGAGGTGTACCACATTCTCCCTGTTCACCCCTGACCCTAATATTTTATCCCCAAAATCTAAGCCTCACCATATACCCTACTTCTAGAAACAGATCCTAATGTATTCTCTGTTCCAGCAACCCAGACTCAGAAATGTAACCATGATTCTCACCTCCTCCTCCCCGCCCCGCACAGCAAGCTCTCTGCCACATGCTAGCCCATTTCATGCCACAGACCTACCAGGGTGCTCCATTCTGCCAAAATGAACTACTTCACATCCATTCTATTTGAATTCAGAATCATTTAATTTAAGCAACAGTAATCCACTTTAATTGATACGGACATGAAAACCATTATTAGAGAGAGAACATGATGAGTTTGAAGCAAGTCTGGGATACCGTGACACCTAAACAAATCAATAGTGATAATACATTATTTTAAAAGTAATAATCACAAGCCCTGGCCAGATAGCAGGGGGTCGATCCCCAGCAGGGGGCGTGCAGGCTGCAGCCAATCCATGTTTCTCATTGATGTTTCTCTCTCTCTCTCTCTCTCTCTCTCTCTCTCTCTCTCTCTCTCTCCCTCTCCCTTTCTCTCTCTGAAATGAATTTTTAAAAATTGTTAATTAATTACATTAAGTTGGCTACATGAAGTTGACTTATTTGATTGATATTTACTAATTTACTTATATATTTGTTTTAATTATAGTTAACATACAATATTATATTAGTTTCAAGTGTACAATAAAGTTTTTTAACACTTATTTACCTCATGAAATGACCACCACACTGTCAGTAACTGTCTACCATTGTACAAAATTATTATGATCTTACTAATTATATTCCCTATGCTTACATCCCATGACTTTTTTAAAAAATATATATTTTGCTGATTTCAGAGAGGAAGGGAGAGGGAGAGAGAGACAGAAACATTAATTATGAAAGAGAATCATTGATCAACTGCCTCCTGCACACCCCACACTGGGGATCGAGCCCACAACCCGGGCATATGCCCTGACAGGTAATCAAATTATGACCCCCTGGTTCATAGCTCAATGCTCAACCACTGAGCCATGCCAGCCGGGCCCCGTGGCCTTTTTTATAAATGGATGTTTGTATCTAATCCCCTTCACCTTTTATGCCCATTCTCCCACCTCCTCCTCTCTGGCAACATCAGTTTGCCCTCTGTATCTGTGAGTCTATTCTCTTGTGTTTTGTTCATTTGCTTTTTTAGATTCTACACATAAGTGCAATCATACAATATTTATCTTTCTGTCTGAGTTATTCCACTTAACATAACACCCTCTAGTTAGATTCATCCATGTTGTCACAAATGGCAAAATTTCATTCAAAATTTCATTCTTTTTTATGGTTGAGTAATACACACACACACACAGATCTTCTTTACTTAATTATCTATCAATGGACACTGAAGTGTCCATATCTTGAACACTACAAATATGCTTCAGTGAACATAGAGGTGCATACATCTTTTAGAATTAGTGTTTTCATTTTCTTTGAATAAATAACCAGAAGTGAAAATGTTGAGTCACATGGGAATTCTATTTTTAATTTTTTGAGTAATCTTCAAACTGTTTTCCATTGTGGCTGCACCAATTTACAATCCCCAAAACAGTGCATGAGATTTTTCTTTTCTCCACCAACACTTGTTCTTTGTTGTCTTTTTATAATAACCACTAGAGGCCCGGTGCACAAAATTCGTGCATGGGGGGAGGGGTCCCCTCAGCCTGGCCTGCACCTTCTCCAATCTGGGATCCCTCAGCGGATGTCCGACTGCCGGATGTCCCTGTGGGATCGGGCCTAAACCGGCAGTTGGACATCCCTCTAGCAATCTGGGACTGCTGACTCCTAACTGCTCGCCTGCCTGCCTGCCTGCCTGCCTGATCGCCCCTAACTGCTCCGCTGCCAGCCTGATCGCCCCCTAACTGCTCTCCCCTGTCAGCCTGATCACCCCCAACTGCTCCCCCGCTGGCCTGATTGCTCCCTAACTGCTCTCCCCCACGGGCCTGATCACCCCTAACCACCTCTGCCTTGGCCCCCGCCACCGTGGCTTTGTCCGGAATAATGTCCGGAAGATGTCCGGTCTAATTAGCATATTACCCTTATATTAGTA
Organism: Myotis lucifugus; assembly: GCF_000147115.1. NCBI lineage: Eukaryota > Metazoa > Chordata > Mammalia > Chiroptera > Vespertilionidae > Myotis > Myotis lucifugus. The sequence continues at coordinate 119,756 of NW_005871106.1, forward strand.
TAGATTCTGACAAGTGTGAAGTAATATCTCATGGTGGTTTTGATTTGCATTTCCCTGGTGATTAGCAATGGTGAGCATCTTTTTCGTGTGTCTTCTGGCCATCAGTATATGTCCTTTGGAAAAATATGTATTCAGGTTCTCTGCCTATTATTTAATTGGATTGGTTTGCTTGGAGTTTCTTTATGTTGAGTTGTATGAGTTATTTATGTATTTTAAATATTAACCCTTTAGTGCATATATCATTTGCAAATGATATGTTTTGCTATGCAAAAGCTTTTTAGTTTGATATAGTCCCCTTTTTAAAGCCTTGCTTTTGTTTCCCTTGCCTGAGGAGATATCTAAAAATAATATTGCTAAGAGAGGTATCAGAGTTTACTGACTATGTTTTCTTCTAGCTATTTTATGATTTCAGGTATAACATTTCAATCTTTAATTCATTTTGAGTTTCTTTTTGTGTATAGTGTAAGAAAGTGGCCTAGTTTCATTTTATTACATGTATCTGTCCAGTTTTCCCAATACCATGTATCTAAGAGACTGCCTTTTTCCCAATGTATATTCTTGTCTCCTTTTTCATAAATTAATTGACCATAAAAATGTGGTTTTATTTCTGAGCTTTCTATTCTGTTCCATTGATCTGTGTGTCTATTTTGTGCCAGAACCATACAGTTTTGATTACTCTAGAAGGCAGTTTATTTTTGCTGGGCTAAGCCTTGGTTGGTAAAAGAATATTTTTGAAACTAACTTATAACATTGTTATGGCCTCTTAATGCTCTTTTAATTTTTCTCCTTATTATGCTTTTGCCCTCTACCTCAGGCTTTAAACATAGGTCATTTCATATATTGAAAATTAAATATTGTATTTAACCTCTAAAATACAAATTATTTTAAGAATTTCTGTAAGTCAGTAAGAGCAATTACCAGTTAGTTAATTATATTAACTATCATGCAGTTACCATATAGAATCACACTCTTTGAGGCATAAGATCAATGATTGAAAATCTTTGTGGGTGCCATTTAGAAATGACTTAGGGGTGAAATCATGTTAAGCTAAAGTGGAGACAATGCATTATTTAATAGTGTCTGGACTGAATTCTGATTGCCTGCATAAACAACTCATCAATCTTACCATCTTCTAGGGACACAGAGGATATAATTTCTTATCACCTGACACAAAATAAATATGAAAAAGCCTTCTGTACATTTTTGGTTTTCAAGTAAACTAAACAATTGAAAATTGAAATGGACTTTTCAATTATTCTCAAAATTGGATCTTGTCACAAGATGACAAGTTATATTTAGAGTATAGCAAGCCATTGGCTAGGGTTGGTGAAGATTGTTCCAACAATTACTAGGTTTAATTTTTAAGGGCTTATTCTCCCTTTTCCCATCTTCCTCAGAAAAATAATGTTCTATCTTAAATTAAAATTTTGAGATTGCATATATTTTGTTAAATTAGTAAACAAATTTAATCATAGCAATTCTATTTCAGCATGTTTTATAAATTTGGAGTATGAATAACTTGTCAAAGAAAATATAGAGTAAGTCTAGTTACAGAATTAGAGTAACATGTTGTCTTTGATAAAAACTCCTCTACAAATCTACCGTGTTTTAATACAAGATCATTTTGACCTTGTAACAACCCAGCATTTGTGACCTCTCTATTCCAATGACACACTCTAGACCAGCGGTTCTCAACCTGTGGGTCGTGACCCCTTTGGCAGTTGAACGACCCTTTCACAGGGGTCGCCTAAGACCATCCTGCATATCAGATATTTACATTACGATTAATAACAGTAGCAACATTACAGTTATGAAGTAGCAACGAAAATAATTTTATGGTTGGGTCACAACATAAGGAACTGTATTTAAAGGGCCAGAAGGTTGAGAACCACTGCCTAGACCAGTGATGGCGAACCTATGACACGCGTGTCAGAGGTGACACACGAACTCACTTTTTTGGTTGATTTTTCTTTGTTAAATGGCATTTAAATATATAAAATAAATATCAAAAATATACATCTTTGTTTTACTATGGTTGCAAATATCAAAAAATTTCTATATGTGACACAGCACCAGAGTTAAGTTAGGGTTTTTCAAAATGCTGACACGCCGAGCTCAAAAGGTTAGCCATCACTGGCCTAGACCATGGTAATTATTTGTTAATCCATCTCCACAATAGGATAATTGGCTCCTCAAAGAAAGGGATGATGTCTTTTATATGTTTGTATCCCTAAGGCCCACTGGCCTGGTATATAAAGGATTCATCACACACATCTATATAATAAAAGCCTAAGTGACCGTTATGGCTGAACGACCAGAACAACAGGTTGCTATGATGCTCACTGACCACCAGGGGGCAGACGCTCAACTCAGGAGCTGACCCCTGGTGGTCAGTGTGCTCCCACAGTGGGAGTGTTGCTCAGTTGACCGATGGGTGCCAGATGCCAGGCTCATGGCTGGCAAGCACAGCTGCAGCAGTGCAAGCCTCTCCTGCTTCCTCAGCAGCGCTACCAAGCAGCTGTGGTGGTGGCAGGCGCAGCAGGCCGGGATGAGTGGGAGCAACACAGTACCTGGCCCAGGCTCGGGCTCCTCCCCTGCCGCCTGCCACTTCGCACACTACTATATCCTTCAGGGGATTTCAGACTGCCAGTTTTGGCCGGATCCCAGGCCTGCAGGGATCGGGCCGAAACTGGCAGTCCGACATCCCCCGAGGGGTCCTGGATTGCGAGAGGGCGCAGGCCAGGCTGAGGGACCCTATCAGTGCAAAAATTTGTGCACCGGGCCTCTAGTATTTCACAATATTCTTTGGCCCTGGAATCTACTTTTAATTGATTCTTCTTTTTCTTCCACACTAGTCTTATTAATTTTCTCATTTACTAACCTGTGTTATATTCTTCTGAAGTGGCCTTGATATTGAAATCATTAAATCAAATTGTTTCCAAAAATATTAGAATCTGAGAGCTGAAATAACAATAATAACTAAAACCATTATCTAGGCCCACCCCCTCATTTTCTAGGAAAGGAAACTGAGAACCACAGAAAATAAGTCACTTGTCTCAAGTCACATATTATTTTCTCCCAGTTCTGCTTTTTTTAGTTGAAATTATAATTCAATACTTCCATCAAAGAATTGGTATCATTGGAAAGACAAGAAATTAAGGGCTAAACAGAATAAAAGACAATTTGGAAACAGAGCTGCCCTCACAAGTGATAAAAATGGGCAGCAGCCCTCATTATGGTAAATGACAGACAAGTACGTTATGTAAGGTAGTGATGTCAAGTGCATGCCTGAAAGCCTGAAAAACTCCAATAGGAAATGAATCCACTAGTGCTCGAAAATGTGGATCTGGCTTTTACCCAGTGCTGATCAGTGGACTCTGAGTTCATGCATCTCAGACCCACAGGCATGCTCTCATCTGCTTCCCTAGAATAGAAACCCAGCTTCTCACCCTAAGCCAGAACTTTTACAGTTGCATTTTAGTATCTCAAGCCTAAAGGGGATATACTGGACCATATAAGTGATATGGCTGACTTTTCAGTACCTTTTGTGGCAGACACAGCAATGCCCCTCTCTAACTCACCTCCCCTCCTCCCAAAGGATTGCTTTTCTCTATTAAGAGTCTGGAATTATCATCTGTGACTCTCTTGTGACCTGAGCAACAATACGCAACATTTATAATTTATGAATTGAAATATCTCCAACCAATAAATGTGTCTCTCTTACATCAATGTTTCGCTCTGTCTCTAGACTTGGATTCCAGTGTGGAATCTAACCCTCACATCTGCATAGCACAGTGGTTCCCAACGTTTTTTGGCCATGCCCCACCTAAGCATCTCTAAAATCCTGATGCCCCCCCTGTGACATATAATTCTTATTATTCAAAAAGTGAGCTCATATTCACATGGAGGAAGCCTAAAAGGCCATTAACTTGGTCTAAACAAACTTCCAATGATCATGGTATCCATGAAAGAGAAAAATAAATGAACAAAAGGACAGTTGAAGTACTGAGGAAGAAATCATTAAGAAATTATTTTTAAAAATAATAATATGAAGTGATATGAAAAAAACAGCAAATAAAGTTTCAAAACATATAATGGAGAACTGAATTGCATAAATATGTCACAACATATATTTATATACTGTATACGAGGCCCCTAGGACTATAAGAAATACGAAAAATTCACTGTTAATAACTCATTCTTGAATTGCCCCCCTTAAAAATCAAACTGTCCCCCACCCCCTGTGGGGCGTGTGCCCTACATTGGGAACCACTGGCATCGCGGTTTAAAAATCCCATCCCCCTCTCTCCCTCTGGCTGGTGTGTGCAGCAACCAGACTTGCCACTCTGCCAAGTGCTGCCCTGAGTTTGCCGATCATTTGACAGTTTTCTGCTCAGGCAGGAAAACCTAGTCAAAGCTTTCAGAAGGTCTGAGCATCCACGTAGGATCTTGGAAGAGCGAGGTTATTTGTTAAATGACCTCACCTGTCTTTAAGGTGATTGACAGTCCAGAAAATTGAGTAACCTCCACAAGCAGGTTTATGATCTGTTCATGTCATTTGGTGTAGTCAGATACAGTTGCCAGCACACAGTAATTTACAAGTAGCCATCTCAAATACTTTGCAAGGGGTTTTATTTAAAGATTTTTCTTCCAAGGATCTCAAGGAACAGTTCAGGGATGTGATATATATACTAACATTAGAATTCAAGTTGGACCATAAAACATTTGGGGGGGAACTTTAAGCTCAATTCAAAGCCATGATTCGTGTGATCAGTGATGGCAAATTGATCATACTGTGGGAGGCAGTTAGACAGACATGAGCAGAGCAAGGACAATGGACCAGGTACAGAAGGTCACCAAGGTGGAAAGCCCGGAATGTTTAGCAACAGACAAAACCAGGAAAACAAGAACCTCGCCCTCACGGTGACCTTTCCTCCCCCAGCATATCAGTAGTCTAGTGGTTTAATTCCCTGATCTTTCATATCACTGGTCATGCACCAGAATGTTCAGACCCTCCCCTGACCTTTCCTTCCCTGGCATATCACTAAGTCATGCGGTTTTAGACCTCCTTAAAGGAGAAACAACAGGCCAGAGAATAGCCTCATATGACTCCCATACAAGTCCTTCCATGACCACTCCCTCAAGCATTGGGCCCTCAGGACAAGGAAGTTCTGACCCACATCAAATAATCTTAGGAACAGCCCTGCCGAGTTGCTCAGTGGTTAGAGCATCAGAACTAAGACTGAAAGGTCTCAGGTTCAATTAAGGTCAAGGGCACATAACTTGGTTGCAGGCTCAATCCTCAGCCCTGGTCTGGGCAGTGTGGGGGGCAACCAATCAATGTGTCTCTCTTACATCAATATTTCTCTCTGTCTCTACCCCTACCTTCTACTCTCTCTAAAAAATCAATGGAAAAATATCCTTGGGTGAGGATTAACAACAACAACAACAATCTACACTAATAAAACACAAACATGCAAATTGACCGTACCTTTGCTACACCTTGAGCCACACCCACCAGCCAATCAGAGCGACTATATGCAAATTAACCCAACCAAGATGGCGGCCGGAAGCCATGGAGCTGGAGCAAGCAGGAGGCTTGGTTGCCTCAATGATGGAGGAAGCCAAGCTTCTCGCCTGCCACGGCGGCTCTATGCTCCACTGAAAGCAACAAAGTTTCAATTACAGAAGGTAAATAAACCCCAGATACCTGCTTTCAGCCGGCCGTGGCCACGGAGCTGGAGCCTTAGGTTGCCCCTGGCGATGGAGGAAGCCAAGCCCTGGCTGGCTCTGAGCTCCACTCCAGGCTACAAAGTTTCAATTATAGAAGGTAAATAAATCCCAGAAAAAAAAAAGAAAAAGAGGAGAGGCTGGGAGCTTCTATTGCCGGGGAGGGTTGGCCAGCCTGAAAACGGCCCTCAGCCCATCACCCAGACTGGGCAGGCACCCCAGTGGGGACCCCCACCTGAAGGAGTGTGACCAGCTGCAAACAGCCATCAGCCCCTCACCCAGGCTGGCCAGGCACCCCAGTGGGGATCCCCACCTGAAGGGGTGTGACCAGCTGCAAACAGCCATCAGCCCCTCACCCAGGCTGGCCAGGCACCCCAGTGGGGACCCCCACCTGAAGGAGTGTGACCAGCTGCAAACAGCCATCAGCCCCTCACCCAGGCTGGCCAGGCACCCCAGTGGGGATCCCCACCTGAAGGGGTGTGACCAGCTGCAAATAGCCATCAGCCTCTCACCCAGGCTGGCCAGGCACCCCAGTGGGGACCCCCACCTGAAGGGGTGTGACCAGCTGCAAATAGCCATCAGCCTCTCACCCAGGCTGGCCAAGCACCCCAGTGTCACCCCAGTGGGGATCCCAACCCTGAAGGGCAAACAAGCTGGCCCCCACCCATGCACCAGGCCTCTATCCTATATAATAAAAGGGTAATATGCAAACTGACCCTAACAGCAGAGCGACTGGGAATGACTGGTCACTATGACACACACTGACCACCAGGGGCAGACGCTCAATGCAGGAGATGCTCCCTGGTGGTCAGTGCGCTCCCACAGGGGGAGCTCTGCTCAGCCACAAGCCAGGCTGACGACTGCCAGTACAGCGGTGGTGGTGGGAGCCTCTACCGCCTCCTCAGCAGCACTAAGGATGTCCGACTGCAGCTTAGGCCTGCTCCCTGCTGGCAAGTGGACATCCACCGAGGGCTCCCAGGCTGCCAGAGGGATGTCTGATTGCCAGCTTAGGCCCAATCCCCCAGGGAGCGGGCCTAAGCCAGCAGGTGGTCATCCCCCGACGGGTCTCAGACTGCGAGAGGGCACAGGCCGGGCTGAGGGACCCTTACCCACCGAGTGCACAAATTTTTGTGCACCGGGCCTCTAGTCCTATATAATAAAAGAGAAACATGTAAATTGACCATCCCTTCGCTACACTCACCAGCCAATCAGGAGTGAGTATGCAAATTAACACAACAAAGATAGAGAGTTAATTTGCATACACAGCCACCAGGCAGAGAGCAGAGGGGAAGAGCTGGTGGCTTGGAGGACTTAGCAGAGTGGGAGGCTGTGGGACAGCGACAGAGAAAGAAGGGAAAACCAAGAGCACAGGAGGAGCACCAGGAATGCTGGGAATCATAGTTCTGGTAGCAGACAGATCTCCTAGACCAGTGGTCGGCAAACTGTGGCTCACGTGCCACATGCAGCTCTTTGGCCCCTTGAGTGTGGCTCTTCCACAAAATACCGACTTCTGCATATGGGCCACGAAGTTTCAATCGCACTGTACATGCACGCCCACACAGGGTCCTAGACCAGTGGTGGCCCCACCCCATAACAAAGAAACAGAATTTCCGGAGGATGAGGCCCAGAAATCAGGATTTTAAAAAGATTCCCAGGTGATTCTAATGTGCAGCCAAGGTTGAGAACCACTGCACTAGAGCAAAGTGAGCCTGGAGCAAGTTACTGTTGTGGTGGGGGATGGAGGGAAAGCAAAGGTGAGAGACATAAGTAAAATCAGAGTGTCTAGGAAAAATTAAAGGGAAGATATCCTAAAACTTCCAAGAAATCTCCACCAATGAAGCAAAGAAAAAAAATGCCTCTATTATTCTGTGAGCAACAAACCAAACTGAGTTGGGGGTATCAGGCAATTCGCTCATATGATTGCAAAGACAGACAGAAACTCCCAGATTGGAGTTGGCTCCCCTGAGGGCTCCCAGATTGGAGAGGGTTGGGTCAGGCTGAGGGACCCACCCCCAGTGCACGAATCTTCAATAATAATAATAATAATAATAATAATAATAATAAATCGCCCTAATCGGTTTGGCTCAGTGGATAGAGCGTCGGCCTGCGAACTGAAGGGTCCCAGGTTCGATTCTGGTCAAGGGCATGTGCCTTGGTTGCAGGCACATCCCCAGTAGGGAGTGTGCAGGAGGCAGCTGAATCAATGTTTCTCTCTCATTCATGTTTCTAACTCTCTATACCTCTCCCTTTCTCTCTGTAAAAAATCAATAAAATATATTTAAAATAATAATAATAATAATAATAAATCATCTTAGGAACAAAGCCTCAGGTGTGTTAACCACAAAGACAGAGTTTTGGTCAAACTAGAGATGATACTTAGGCCTCAGTTGTGTTTCAGCTTCAGGCCCAGAAAAGCAACTAAACCAAACTGAATGTTTCCAAATCAGGACCAGCTGTATTGCCTAATGACCCCCTGGTGCCAACTGATCAGTGGAGACCAGGACCCTGAGGAGATGCACCAGGAAAGCTGATGAATATTCTATTGAGAGCCTCCCCTGAGACCTCAGATAAAAGCCCTCAGGATGAGGACCCAGCTCAGCTCTCTCTACAGAGCACCCACCTTTCCCCAGCCCCTTCCCCCAGGTGCATTTTCCTTGCCTCTCTCTGTCTCCTAAGCTCCAAAGGCCCTTCTTTTGCCAATCTAACTTGTTTCCTGAGCCTATTTCTTCTATAGCTCACTTCTTCTACCTCTCTGTGACTTTCTAAATAAACTTTTCTTACAGTGTGAGTCTTGGCTCTGAATTCTTAGCCAGAGCTCAAGTACGGAGGTTGCTGAACCCAAGCCCAACCACCGGTAACATTCAGGTGCTGTTTCACCATCAATACCAGAAACCACAAATATAATCCCCCCTCCCCCACCATGCTATTATTATTAGACAATCTCTAAGTGAAGATTTAACAAAATTTACTGTGACAAGTAAGATTTTTTTGCCAGTCCTAGTTCTTTTAATTCAATTTAGTTAGGAAGAAAATTGAAAAAGGTTAGGATTCATCTAATCCTATATAATAAAAGAGTAATATGCAAATTGACCCTAACAGCAGAACGACTGAGAATGACTGGTCACTATGACACACACTGACCACCAGGGGGCAGACGCTTAATGCAGGAGATGCCCCCTGGTGGTCAGTGCGCTCCCACAGGGGGAGCTCTGCTCAGCCACAAGCCAGGCTGACAGCTGCCAGCACAGCGGTGGTGGTGGGAGCCTCTCCCGCCTCCTCAGCAGCACTAAGGATGTCCGACTGCAGCTTAGGCCTGCTCCCCGCTAGCAAATGGACATCCCCCATGGGCTCCTGGGCTGCCAGAGGGATGTCTGACTGCCAGCTTAGGCCCAATCCCCCAGGGAGCGGGCCTAAGCCAGCAGGTGGACATCCCCTGAGGGGTCCCAGACTGCGAGAGGGCACAGGCCAGGCTGAGGGACCACCCCAAGTGCACAAATTTTTGTGCACCGGGCCTCTAGTAATGCATAATTTTGGAATTCTTAAGGATGTATCTTCTGTCGAGTCAAATTGTTTTATAATCCATTCTGATATTCTTTTCCATCAATATTTTCTTTTAATTGTTGTTTGTATATGAAAGCGATAATGAGAAGCATGTCCTATCAGATTCCCAAAAACTTAAAAGTAACAGAAATTAAGTTGCAGTAAAATATACACACAATTCGATGGGAATGAGCTTCATGACTCACTCCCTCTGAGAGTAATCAAAACATTGTATAAATGGATGACCAGTGAATTTGCAAACACCTAACACTCAATCAAAATGGACCGGATGAAATCTCAGAGTAAAGGAAGTAGAACGTGATTGTAAATTAGTGAACAGTAACAACCCATATGACTGCAATTTATCTGGAGAAAGACTCAGAGAACAAAATCACAGAGGAGAACTTGGAACACAAAAAGTGGAAGAAATGAGAACTTGTTTATCCAGCACTACCCTGAGAGAAGAAACACTGAATCCTGGGAAAGCAAACTATCCCAGAGAGATAAAATAGTATGAAGAATGTCAGCTTTGGACTTCAATTGCCTGGGTTTGAATTCAACCTCTGAAATTGGCCAGCCCTGTCAACTTTGGAGAGTTCCTTAAATTCTGGTTCCTCTGTATTCTCTCATCTACTTAGCGGGGAGAACACCTCCTAGGAGGTTACCTCATGGGGTTACTGGGTGCACTTATGAATCAATATAAGAAAAATATTTATAATGTGCCTAACAAAGTGATTAATACATGTAATCATATATTATTATAACTCTATTATGGCTCAGGGATGATTCAACAGTCCCTACCATCGGCTGTTTGAAATCTTCAAAATTACCCATGCTTTAATTCCAAACAACCTTTAAATTATTAATTTGGTCTCACAAGTATCCTGATGCAACAGAGAGGGTACCCTGGATGGGGTATGAATATTATTCCTCATCTTTCCCTATTCCACTGTGATTTCATAAATTGGCTGTTTTGTGGAATGACTAGCAAAAGAGGTCAGCCTCTCTCAATCTGCTCAACTCCAGGACTCTGACAAAGCCAAGTAAACATCAACATAACGCCACAGGTGGGGGGGGGGTCTCTTAGTGAGAATTTCACACCTTCTCACCCTCTCCTGAGGACATTCAAACTGCCAAACTGCCCCTTTCTTACTTGTAATGTCAATTAAAATATATATGCTCTAAAATTAATATAACACTGTTTATCCATTACTGTGAGTTAAATTGTAATTTAAGTCTGATGAGCTTGAACCCTAAGATTCAGCTTAATTTAAATCCAAATAGATACTTTACATCTTTTGCTTAAAAACAAAAGTACAACTGATCCATCATATTAAAAAGAGGCACTTAAACCTGAATTACCAATTAATATAAACCTTTAATAATTATTCCTGATTAGGCAAATTGAAATAGAGTAGGAAAATGCAGATGCTGTGGGAAAGTCTTTAATTGTAAAGGTAATATATTCTTAAGAAGTTGTTCTCAACAGTACCTTTTGCTTTTCTATATTTAATTATTTTCACAATGGCATTTCTTGGAGATCCCAACAAATATAAGTAAAATTATGTTTCCTTTTGTCAAAGAATAAATCTTCCCACAATTTATTAAACATTCTCCCCCAGCTTATGTAAAGAAAAAAAGTCTGCTGAAAATAATTAAATTGTTCTTGATGGATCAAGGATTGTCATCATGAACATGAATTATTGTGCTATGCTGGGATTATGATATATGGAGTTGATTTTTCTTCCTCTTGATACCATTGTAATTCGGTAGTTATTAATAATAGAAGGAGCAATGAGGAAGCAAAACATTATAAGCATGGCCATTTGGGCAGCTTCACCAGGAAGCTGCAATTTTACAATCCCCAGGGAATCACTGGTCCATCCCAGGCAGATTATTGGAGGAAGAGTCTGGACAAAGGGGAAGATGGACACATGCACAATAAAGTCAGAATGACATAGGGAAGGAGCCTGTCATTCAAACCTGGGAACAGAGATCATTGGCTAGAGGGGGCAGGGCCACTGCAAGCCTGTGAAAATTTAAGGGCACATAAACTCCCAGAAAAAGGAGCTTGCTCTTGGCACTCTGGTTTCTTTGCTTTTGCTCCTTCTTCCTTGCCTTAGCCTGCGTTCCCGCCATAGCCATGTGGCCCTGTGGACGCCACAGGCATTGGACTGCTGGACTATAGCTGGGAACACAAACTCAGCGAGCCTGATGCTGGATTGGACAGAATCCCAGCGTGGAACGGAAACTCTGGGCAACAGCTTTAATCCTAGCTCGGTTGAAGCCACAGCTACGCTTCTACAGTGGGACGGAGGGAAATGGAAGCTTGGAAACTCAGGAATTTAACTCCACACAAATAAATGCCACTCATTCTCCCATGCGAGTCTCAGAAAATCCCTTTTCTTGTGACATCGCAAGAAACCCACTCCCACCAGCAACCGGTGGGGATGAGGAGAGCTCCCCGCTGATAACTCTCTGAATCCTCCCCCACAGCTAAGCTGTTTCATTTTTTCTTTTCCTTTCCAACTTTATGTCTGCTATTTATTGTCTTCTTTTTATCTTCTGTCCATTTTATGCTGAATTTTTTAACTTTTTTTATAAGGAAAGGAACAAAGTTGGAAGTCTAAACATAAATTTCTCTTTTCTCCAACTTACTTCTGAACCAAACTGATCAGAAAAGTATAGACAAATGAATAATAAATATCATTTTTAATATTGATATCACTGTTGTTGAGTGTGACTTAGGTTCTGACAACCATGAATTCTTGAAACTAAACCCCAGAATTGACAGACTTACCCACAAATCTAGGCTCTGTTCTAGGTGCTGGCCCTAGAAAAGGTATAGCAAAGAAGGCCAGACCAAAATTCTGCTTCCTTCTAAGCAGCTAGTTTCCAAAAGAAAAAAAAATTAAAATCTTGCTCCCGAATTAACCAGTAACTTCTAAATGAATAAGGGGTATAGAGAGGCCAGGAACATAACACCAATAAACATCCTCATATATGAATCAATTAACAATGGAAAGGAAATTCCGCCCCCAAAGAGCCAAAACAGATGAAGACTGGAATCGCAACTCCACCACCATCACGTGAGAGTGACCTTAGGCAAATTACCGAACCTCACTCATCCTCAGTATCTTTGTCTTTTCGCAAAAAATAAATAAATAAATCCTGTGCCCAAAGATAAAATTAAATAATATAGGACAAAGTGAAGGCTCACAATCACTGTGGCTGCCTTCACGGCCACTGCCCAACCTGCTCTACCTCTTCTTGCCTGTTCCTGGGCTTTGATACTAAGGAAACATGCCATGAGTAACCTTTGCAAATTAATGAGGGTGCATCCTTCTGTTAGTCAGTGACTAATTAATTGCTCCTGTCATCTTAACTTTGCCACTTCTGGGCTGTGTTTTTCATGCCTTGCATTTAAAGGTTTTTTAGCCCTACATTATTTGGAGGCTATTCCGGAGTTTATTGTTACTGGGTAGCTGGTAGCAAAATTCTTCATCCATTTCTTTTTACATGTGACAGCAAACATTAAGTCCCCGAGTTTACCAAAAATATAAAACATGATCCCTACTTTTCCAGGAGCTTGAAACCTAATTTAAAGCTATCATAATTGTTTAGCTCCAACGTGTTTGTGGTGGGCAGTGCAGTCAGGAGAGACAAACTAACTGAACCGAAGCAACAACAGAAGGCTGTTATGAGAGGGAATGAATGGGAGGGACTGAAAAAGAGTCTAAGTCCAATATTGACATTCAAAGAATGTGGATGGAGGGAGGCAGGTAGCAGGGGAATATGAATTACCAAAAAAAAAGAAAGAAAGAAATCTAACAGAAGCCCATATTCACAGAGCAAAAATGGATATGGAAACAACACCAATAGTTAAGAATGACTAGGTTTATTAACATCAGATGGATCATTACATCTGAAATCTGGGAACTTAATAAAAGTTCATAGAACCCGGAAACAGGATAATAGTTCCCCCTCCTAACTCCCTATGAAGAGACCAGCATGACAAGGACAGGTAGTTTTCCTAGTCTAGAAACTGATATTCAGAGCCAGGTTCCAGACTTCTGGTAGCTATTAACAGGTGAGATTTGGGCAAAAATATGGTCACTTGAACACCCCAGCCACACAGAGAGTGGGTTAGGTTCAGGACTACAATCCAATTCCAGAACCTCAAGGTTGGCTAGCTATTTCCTAGGCAAAGATGAGTTGAGAAAGGAGATGCTATTCATGCATCCATAACTCATTCATGAATGCATGCATGCATTCATTCACACTAAAACTCTCTATTAATATAGACATGGGTTTATTTCTATCTGAAAAAAGTAAAGAGATTAAGAAGTACAAATTGCAAAATGGTCATGGGAATGTAAAGTACAGCGTAGGGAATATAATCAATAACATTGTAATAACTATGTATGGTGCCAGGTAGGTATTAGAATTATTGGGGAGATCACTCTGTATATTATATAATTGTCTGACCACTATGCTGTATACCTAAAACTAACATAAAATAATATTGAGTGTCAACTGTAATGAAAAATAAAGATAAGCATCTTTACATTTTATAATAATGAAATAAGTAAAATAAAAAATAAAATTATCTAGTCCAACTGCCTCACTTTATGGGGTAAAATCTACAGGTCTAGACCCTTTCCTATAAACATAGTTCAAAACATTTTCTCTTTTCTATCCGTGTCTTCCTTCCTCAATCAGCTGTGCCCTTCTAGAATGAGTAATTTCCTCTAGGGGCCAGGAAAATAGATGGAGTAAATTCCACTGAATCCCTCTGTAAATGGTGTGTAGTTTATCTGGTTGTCAGGTCTTTTCTGTAAAGGTCACTCTTCCGTGGTACTTTCTGATGTTCTTGTTAGAAATAAACTGAGTTGTTTGGGGAATGAAGAAGATGTGACTGTGCCAGAATACTTTTTCTCTGGCGTTTTTCTCAGGTTTTGATATCTTATATGTGTATATACGGATTGATGCAAAACAAAAATACCAAAGTGTGACAAAATAAATACATTCTATGACAAATTGTAACTAATGATTTATTTATAAATACTTTATTATATAGAATATGCCTGTCCTATAGATAACCCTGTAGTTTCTTATTTAACAAAGGTCACTTCCAATGTTGTTTTTAACCTAAATACCGAGACACTTATTGTTGCTCTGATTTCCTCACAGAGAGCAAGGGATCTTCTTACCCAGAAAGGACCTGAACAGAAGGCAGCTGCTGACCCAGTAGAACAAGCCCAGCCCTAAGGGATGGACAGATAATGATAATAACTAAAATCTATTGAGCACTTAATGCCAAACAACTGTTCCAAGTGCTTTAATGTGTTATTTACCCTAATATTTACCCTCTGAGCTAAGTATTACTTCAGAGGTTACAGAGTGAGCCCATGTAAGGAAAAAGCACAGGACATGGGAGAACACATCACCATAGACCAGCGGTTCTCAACCTGTGGGTCGTGACCCCTTTGGGGGTTGAACGACCCTTTCACAGGGGTCGCCTAAGACCATCGGAAAACACATATATAATTACATATTATTTTTGTGATTAATCACTATGCTTTAATTATGTTCAATTTGTAACAATGAAAATACATCCTGCATATCAGATATTTACATTACGATTCATAACAGTAGCAAAATTACAGTTATGAAGTAGCAATGAAAATAATTTTATGGTTGGGGGTCACCACAACATGAGGAACTGTATTAAAGGGTCGCGGCATTAGGAAGGTTGAGAACCACTGCTATAGACGGAGACAAGGGACAAACTTCACAAGAGATAGTCAGAAGGTAGCTATACAGGGGAGCTGGGGGGAAAGCAAGGCAGAAGATGGGTAAATGCATCCCCCACGTGCTCTAGGCCCCCTTGTATACCTACCAAGGACACAGTAGAGTACCCAACACATAGCAAATGCCAATAAAGTTGAGTTGAGTGAATGTAATGACAAAGGTCCATTTATGAACCATTGGTCAGAAAAACTAAGGTTAGATATGACATTCAAGGTCACCAGAAGCCATCCATTATACCCCTGCTGTATGTTGTCCTATCCATGCTTAAACATTTCTAGAAACTGTAAAAAGAAAGAAATGTGCACACAGTACCTAGCATGTATTAACACGAGTCTAGTTGCTTTCAAATTCTGTCCCTATAATAACCGGATGAGGTGACTTTTCTTAGTTGTTTGCTTTACAGATGAAGAAACTGAGAGATATAAAGATTAAATAGCTTACCTCATGTAAATTTGCACAGCTAATAGGTGGAGCCACCTAGATTAAACCCAAATATTCCAAGTTTGAGATCAGCACCTTCCACTAAATCAAACTTTGCTCTTACCCAATCCAAGTACATGGATGTATACAGGGTTCATTGAAAATGGTCAGAATTTCAATATGTTTATCTTAAATTCAGTTTAAATTTCAAATTACAAAATATAAGTGTATGAACAAATATAACAATACATATTATAACAATATGTAAAATGTAAAACTCTACATCTAAATGTTTTTCATCACTTAATTCTAATTATTCTATTACTTGACAACAATAAATGTATTATTATAGGATATAGACTGTAATCATATTCTCTATTTCCTACTCTGCCCCTCGTAATCATATTCTCTATTTCCTACTCTGCCCCTCATCTTAAAGATGTTACCATTAAAATAGAATAAGTACAGCAAAATATGTAGAAGTTTAAATTCAAGAAACTTGGCCTAACTGGCACTTTCAAGATTCAGGTACCCCCAACAGATAGCATAATTCCCTTTAATATAGTGCCATAGCTATTATTTTAGAGAAATAAATATAAATATTTTCATATATATTTCTACCAGTGAGGCAGTAGTATCTGTTCAGATTTTCTGAACGCTTGAAAGAAGCTATTAAAAGAGTACAAATGGCTTAGAGGAGGAGGATTGTGGGGTCACGGGGGGGAGGGATATCTGTAATACTTTCTACAATAAAGATTTTATAAAAGATTACAAATGTTTATTAACCCTTCTTTAAATATCAGCAGACAAAATTATACATAGTTCATGTTTTTCCAATTCTATACTGTTAGTGATTTCAGACTGCTGCTGTGAAGAACTATACCTACCAAGAACTATACCTACCAAAAAATGATTATACAGAAGAAAAAACAATTCTTGCATTGTGTTTCTAAAATTGACAGAAAGGGAAATTAGCGATAGAAAATAATACACTAAAAGTAGTCATTTATATTGAGTATTGCATTATTTGCAGTAAATAAAGTTATCCCTCATGTTCATATTTAAATATGGGGCAATTAACAGTGCTTTTACTGCAGCATGAATAACTCGATCAGCCTCTGTTACTGGGTGTGCGATCTTAAAAGCAAACAGAAGGAAAGATGAGTAGCTATTAAGATGAGAGGGGGAAAGGCCAGGGGGAAATCATGTAAACATTTTATGACCTCCTAGCAGATACAAATCAACATGGTACCTTGGATCCAATATTGGTGAATGTCAGTATTCAAACGGCCTAGTATGGTGAATGGAAATCAGAGCAGCAGGAAACCATGCAACACCTGGAAGCAAGTGCTAAGGGGCAAGGCCTCGATAAAAGGTAATGTTCCCAGGATGAAGCAAGTCCCCAGCCAACAGCTAAAAGCTCTGGAACAAGAAGTGTCTGCCAGAGGAGGTCGGAAGGCCTCAGGTAAACAGAATTCAAGTCCCAGCAGATTATATAGTATGGATACACTTTTATGTTTTGAGAATATTGGGGGTCTATAGCTTCTCACAGAGTTAAAACTGCAGACATTTGACTATTTCCTCACCTCGTTACTTAGACAAGGCAAGGTGCTAAATGTCCTTACAGATGCTGTTAATATTGACACAAAGACTGAATGCAACTACTTTTTCCAGCAGAAATTTTTTACGCTTGATGCTGAACAGAGCTAAGGGAAGCTGAGGTTGACATACTCTGTGTGTGTGATAGAAACGACAGATACTAGTAGGCGGCTCCAGATTGCCTTTGGGTTTGTATATAAAAACTGATATTTACAAATCCTCTTGCTGTCTGCCATTTAGGTTATGTCTAGACAGAAAAATATGCCTGAAGAACAGCCAATCCAAAGCTTAACATTTTGAGAACAAAATTGAATAAACTACAATCAAATGAATAAAGTAAGTCTAAACCAATCCTAAAATGATCCTTCCTTTAAAAAAAATTCATTCTGAAAAAGGTCAATTCTGTTGCACTGTCAAGGCCTGAAATATGTGTCTTCAAATCTCACTTCCAAGAATAATTTTCAGTCACAGTCGCTGGAAAACCTGCCTCTTCCTATGGCTTTCCTGTGAGTCAGAACCATTATACAATGGTAACATATATCCCACAACAGTCAAAGGTTGCCCTGTGATTTTTAGGAAACTTTCCAAACCACGTCCTCTTTAGCATCATGAAAACTATATCTAGTAGCTTAATCACTGGGGAAATCACATCCTTTCTTCAGTTTTAAATCTACTCCCTTAATACCAGTGGATTTTTTTAATGCACTCTTTATAACCAAAACCCTGCTTGAGTAATTCCCATGGGTTGTATTAACAATGCCCTTCTCTGGGGATGTGGTACCCTGCCCTGATCCTGAGCTGCCCCTGCTTCAAGAAAGTTTCCATTGTCTTTGTTAATTTCTTAATTGTTTCTCAAATCACTTTCCTTAATAGTTTCAAGAATGAAAATGACTTAAAAATCCAGGTGTTGCCCTAGCTGGTTTGGCTCAGTGAATAGATCATCAGCCCACTGACTGAAGGGTCCCAGTCAAGGGCTTGTACCTCAGTTGCAGGCTCAATCCCTGGCCCTGGTCCGGGTGCATGTGGGAGGCAACCAATCAATGTGTCTCTCTCACATTGTTGTTTCTCTCTCTCTCTCTCTCTCTCTCTCTCTCTCTCTCTCTCTCTCTCTCTCTCTTTCTTCCCCTCCTTTCCACTCTCTCTAAAAATCAATGGTTGGGTGAGGATTAACAACAAAAATAAAAAGTCCAGTTGTTATTGGTGGAGGTGGAGTTCTTGGGGTTCCGTGAGGAAATTTCCTGAGGCCCGATGGGAGTATGGGGTTTCATGAAAAGCTTTATTAATGATGTAAAATTAAGGGGGTTCCCCTCCAAGGTCCCATTCCCATCTGTCTCACCATGGAAGTCCAATCTTGTCTTCAGCAGGGCCAAAATAAAAACCGATGTCCAGAATTTCTGCTCCATATACTAGTAAAAGTATAGTCCAGATCAGCATCTGGCTAGCTTAGCTTGTGTTCCTAGCTGCAGTCCATTGCATGTAGGGGTCTGCTTAAGGCCACAAGTCTGTGGAGATAGAACAGGCAAATGCACAGGCGAGTGTAGGTCAGGGAGCAAGAGAGAGAAAAAGCGGGAACGCTTTGGGATTTTAATCTTTTAAGACTTTTGGGTTGCATTGTGGTTTACCCCTCTAGCCAATCCATTATTCCCCAAGCTAGATTGACAGACAGCCACCTTCCCTACATCACCTCAAATTCTACTGTCATGTGCCTATCTCCTCCTTTGTTTGATCCCTTCCCCCAGTGATCTGCAGGGTTTGGACAGGTGGTTCCCTGGGCAGTATGAAGCTATAGCTTCCTAGTGGAGCTGCCCATAAGACCATGCTTATAATGTCCTGCTTCCCCTTTGCTCTCTTCTTATTATTAATATTAACTAGCTAATTATTTGATAACACAGGTACAGAATTCAATTAAATAAACTATGCTATATCCACATTCCAGAATCTATGCAACCTTTAAAAATAATATGGAAGAATATGCAATAACATGGCTTTATTCACAGTATACCGCTAAGTAAAATAAATCTGGTAACAAAACAGTATGTACAATATTTTCATTTTGTTTTTAAAAATTATATATACATATATAATTACTTTTTTGTATAACCTATTTTATATACATATTATATAAATCATTTCTTGTATAAAATACAGAATAGCGCTTCAATACTTGCTAAACAACATTTTCATGAATTTAAAAGTGCCTTTAAATTCATAATGTAAAGTAATATATTATTATATAATGAGTTGCAACTTGCTGAGATGATATACATGTTTCAGTAAAAATGACAAGGCTAATTTTCATATTCCTCATCATCCATTAAAATTAAGAGAAATATCCCAGCTCTAATAGGGTCCTATTGCATTGATACAAATAAAATCTATACCATTAAACCATCCTCTAATACAATATACAAGGAAAGAGTGTTTATTACATTTCTCATTGGAATAATAATATTGTGCATCATTCATCCTCCTTTTTTAAAAAAATCTTTATGAAAACGTTTTCCCTCATTTTTCTCCTCCATCTCTTTTGTTGCTTGATGGCAGGCCAGGAAATTTAATGTCTTCTCTATTCAGCAAGGAATGGTAGAAATGGGAACTGACTCAAGCCTCCGAGATCTATTGCCATGATCTCTTTAGCCCTTCTAACTCCCAAGACACTCGCTTTATAAATTTAGCAGGGTGTGCCAGAGGGATAGAGTTCTACATAATATGTTCATTAAAATAAGTATGTATACACTCACTATGTCAACATAATATATAGTTCCCCAGCTCTGAGGCAGCTACGGGATATATATGTATATACATCCACAGCTTCAGCTTTATGAACTGTATTCTTTGGAGATATCAAAAGCTCCAATAACTCGGTACACAGTCCATAATTACTTTCATCTTTCTCCTTTTATTTAGTCTTTAAGAGATTCATTAAGATGAAAAATGATAGCATTGTTTTGCTAAGCCATTTTGATTACTTTCCTAATTCATTTATCATGACCTTTGGAACTATTAGTTTGGTTTTCGCCTTCCAGTCATTCCGAATCTTATTTTATTAAAACTAGGTTCTGCATCCTCAGTGGTTCTTTTCAAATGGCCTCTTGGCCTAAACACTATTTAATAGAAGAAATATGTAGTAGAATTTTTATTTTATAAAGACACACAGGTGTGTAATATACATGGTCACTAAGAGTCACTATATATGTTTAAAATTGGTATTGGATCACTCATAAACTTTTTAATAGGCTATTCATTTTGTAGCCTCAAATCGCTCTACAAAGGGGATGCTAAGGGAAGAAAAAAAGTGAGCAGTGGCTAATGTGGGGAGCAAATGTCACAAACTAGGCTCTATATAAGGTGCCATACTTGTGCTATGTCATTTAATCCTCACAGCAACCGTGCAAAAATAGCTAATACTCCACCTATTTTAGAGACAAAGAAGTTGTGGCTCACAAAGAATTAGTGACTTGCTCCAGGCCACACAGTAAGGAAACGCAATAATACCGGGTTTGAACTAACTACACTATGTGGCTGGTGCCTTGTTCTGTAGACCTTCTCCCTCCTCAGACCTAAGTACTTAAAGGTCTGCTATGTACTACATATATAAATCACTTACATGAAATAAAATGTAAAAGTCCACATCATTTGTTCTCTCTTCCTTTAGCTCTTCCTTGGAGGAGGCCTACAAGGTGTCTCTTATTCATTCACACAGAATTTGGAAGACTGAATGTGTAGAAAACTTGCTCTATTTTGTGGCTGCCGTAAGTAGAACTCTAATTATCAAAATACAGGCTGTCCGTGCTCTGCAAACGACACTGTCAAGAGAATGGGAAGATAAGTCACAGACTGGGAGATAACATTTGCAGAAGACATATTTGATAAAGGACTATTATCCAAAATATGCAAACAACTCTTAAAACTAAAAAAAAAAAATCAATTGGAGTGGAAGGGGAGTGATTAACTTGGGAACTTGTAATCATATATGCATAACCCATTGACACAGACAATAGAGTGGTGAAGGCCTGGGAGGAGCCAGTAAGGGGGTCAATGGGAAAGAAAAACAGCATAAACGTGACATCTGTAGTACTTTCAACAATAAAGATAAATTTTTAAAAATCTCAATCTAGAAAATAAACAAAAGATCTTAATAACTACCTTTCCAAGAAAGATATATTTAAACACAGATGATCATGACTTATAATTTTTTAACTTTACTAATGCAATGTGTGAAAGCAATGTGTATTCCATAAAAACTGGCTGGTTAAGCTCATATATGTACAATATTTTCAACTTACAGTGAGTTTATCAAACGAATATTAAAGTAAATGAATAAACAAAACAAAAATGGACACATAGATACAGAAAACAAGCTGATGGCTACCAAAGAGAAAGTGGGTGGAGGTATAAGAAAAATAAATAAATAAATAAATAGTACCACATATGAAAAATTATAAATAATAAATTATTTCTTTTATCTATCCAAATAAACCTCAATATAAATAATATTTTAAAATAAATTATAAAGAGATTTAGTTTCTATTTTAATATTTGCCACATTGATCAATGCTGAGCCAGCTGATTTCTGATAACATTGCTGTCTTAGATAAAGCCTATAAATGGTGTTAGAATTACACTGGTTGAACGAGGCATCTGTAATTTCTCATTCTCCCAATGAAAACCATATTTATTCTTTAAAAATTTTATTCCATTCTTTTGCCAGAAATCTAAAAATTATTGTCATATTATTGCTAGTTTTCTTTCAAGGGAGCTTTTTAAAAAATGGAATCATACATTTCCCATTTTTTAATGAAAAATAATATCTATGCACATTTTCATCAGTGATACGAGTTATTTATTGACATAAATAGAAGTAATGCATTTAAAATGATTCTTGTTTATTTTGCATAAAGATTTGGTAGGTACATTTATCTGGGAAAATGAAGGGATTCTTGTATATCAAAAATTTACTATTTTTAGCTTTTACTGCCCCAGTTGTCCTCCCCTTTTCATTTCCTTTGCTCTTCCAGCAATCATATGTAAGTATATAATGTACATGTTATTCACTGTACCTCTGGTAAAGATGACTATGAGTAGAAATTTCGTTTTCCTCACCTCAGCAAGAAAACAAAAATCATAACTCAGAAATAAATTTCTTGCAACCCTATCAATAATCCTAAGAATTTAATGGGGCTATTCAGATTTATTTCCAAATTGGGGCAAATTTCTTGATTAAAAATTCACAATAAACAATATTAGAAATAGCTATAATGACTAACTCTAAATGACAACAAAATATAAAATAAAACAGCCTTCATTTTATATTACCTCTTGTGTATTATCTTTTGCTCAAAGAGGTTAAGATTCATTTGCAACCCTTTAGTTCCCCAGTTGGTACTAATTTTGCAGCAGCAATGGGAGGCAAATAAGATGATTTATTAGTGTGGTCATTCATCCTGTGTTTTTATGGCATTGGTTTCTGTTTCCAAGATGTCCAGCATTTGTTTCAATAAATGTTATCAGTCAACAAAGGGACAATATCTACAAAATGAATTGAGCAACCAGGGAGTCCCCAAGCCAAGCAGAGATTAACAATTTAGAAATACCTGTAAATTATTTACAGCAAAGCACTATATTTAAACAACTAAAAGACATATTTAATGCATTTCTTTTTAATCAAGAAATTTAAAAATTCTATTTAAGTTATTTTAGTTGATAAGTATCAAGTATAAGGCCATTGGTGACTAAACCTTAATAATTTATTCAGTGTAAAGTTGAAACCAGATAGAGTCCCTGACTTCTAGAGGTAGGTAGATGCATAAGATAATTACTTCAGTCCTTGCTAGGGTAGCAAAGGGTATGTACATCAGTCTGGGAGCCCCAGAACTCCTTTCAAGGGAGGTGTGATTGAGCTGGAAGTTGATGGTAGAGTACACATTAATTAGAAAACAGGTGGTGGGCAGACATTCCAAACAGAGGGCAGAGCATATGGGGAGTCATGAGAGCATGACAGAGCATGACCTAATCGCAACAATGCTAGTGATTCCATATATCTAAAGATGAGGCAAGAATAGGAACTTGGAGCCAGATAATAAAGACACTTGCATGCTAAACTGAATAGAGACTTTATCTTGATAAGGATGGAATGTTTTGGGACCATTTCAAAAGGGAAGTCAGGCTTGTATTTTAGCAGTGTGTAGGTTGGTTTGAGTAACGGAAAAGGGGGGGGGGCATCGGAGGGGAAAAAAAAGAGAGAGAGACATTAGAAAGCTATTGCAATAATCTAGCTTAAAAGCAAATAGGCCTAAAATGAACAGTGGCAGAGAATAGAGATAGTCAGATTTAAGAGCTATCAAGGAGGTAGAATCAGTACAGGACTGGTAGATGTGGAGGAGAGAGAGGAGGCAATCTAAGATAATTATCAGATTTCTGGATTTCCTGGCGGAGGGGATGATAATGGTTTCAGTCACCAGGATAGGGAATATATGAAGAAAATAGGTTTGGGGTTAGTAGGTGATCTTCAATTTTATATCTTCTGCATTTGAGATGCCAGAGAGTTACCTAACATGAGGTATTATGTAGGCAGTTTAAGATGAAGATATGATTCAGATGAGACTGCCCAGCTGGAGACAGGTTTGTAATTGTCTGAAAGCAAAGAACAATCTGTTTGAGTTGCTGCTGTGAACCCAGAGGCTACAATAGTGCATGGCAAATAGTGACTTTCAGCAAAAACTTGGAGTCAACCACACAGTACAGTGTACAGATGATGTGTTGTAGAATTGTGCATCTGAAACCTGTATAATTTTGCTAACCAGTGTCACCCCAATAACTTCTATAAAAAGGAAAAAATGTGCTTAAGAAACTTAGTATATATATAAACTTCAGGCCACTATTTTATTTCCCCAGTAAGAATTTCAGGAGTTATTTTAGTGTTTACACAGAGACTCAGTTTTGAAAAAATGTTTGCATACATTCTCTCATTTAAAATTCATAGAAACTTAGTAGCATGTATTATCCTGACTCTCTCACTTACCCCCTTGGGTAAGATACTTAAGCTCATGGTTCCCATCTATAGCATCCTATATAATAAAAGGCTAATATGCAAATTGTCCCTACAGGTGGGAATTCGACCGACCAGGAGTTATATATGCACTGACCACCAGGGGAAGGCACGGAACATGGCAGGCATCGGCAACAGGGCAGGAGGCTGGGGGAAGGGAGGCCCGCCTGCCCCCCATCGGCAGCTGCTAGGGACCCTACCCATGCACGATTTTCATGCTCTGGGCCTCTAGTAGTAATAATAATAGAACCTATTTTATGTGCTTTCAAATTTAAATGACACAACAGCATAGGTGGACCTGGAGAGCATTATGCTAAGTGAAATAAGCCAGTCAGAGAAAGACAAGTATCACATGATTTCATTCATATATGGAATCTAATGAACAAAATAAGCTATCAAGCAAAATAGAGACAGACCCATAGACAGACCCATAGAGAACAGGCTGACAGCTGTCATGGGGAAATGGGTGGTTAGAGGACTGGGATGGGGGATAGAGTGATAAAGAAAAAAGAAAAGAAAAAGAAAAAACTCATGGACACAGACAACAGTGGGGGGATTGCTGAGGGAAGGAAGGAGGAGGGTAAAGAAGAAATAAATGATGATGGAAGAAGACTTGACTTGGGGTGGTAATCACACAATACAGTATACAGATGATGTGTTGTGGAATTGTGCACCTGAAACCTGTATAATTTTATTAACTGATGCCACCCCAATAAATTCAATAAAAAGAAATAAAAAACAAAATCCAATTATAGCAGCATATAAAGGAATGGAAATGTAGATGTGGCACAATTATGAAATGAAGTAGAATTGAAGATGAAATCACAAGGCAGAGTATCACTTTGTTTGACTAAATGATGCCCTGCGATCCCCCCTCCATCCAATCTGGATTAGATTTCTCCCGAACCTTTTACCTCTCTTGCAACGCTAACTGCTTTGTTATCATGTCTCTGGCTGTGTTTACCCCACGACTCGGAATTCTTCAAGAGGAGTGACCACATTTTATTAATCCTTTTATCTCCAGCTCTTGATTAAATGAATGAATGAGACAAAGTCACAAATATTTTACATTAAATAACATGGCATCAAAATATATAAAGTAAAAATTATTATGAATGAAAGTAGAAATGACAGTTATGCAATCATGACATATTTTAGCATACCACTATCAATCTATGACAATTCAATTCAATAAAAAATAAATAAGGGCATAAAAGAATTGAGCTATATAACAATGTTACATTAATATATGCTGAACTTTGTAACCCCAGAAATGGAAAAAGCTTCTATAAATCAAACATTTATAAAAATGAATCATGACTAGGCCTCAAAGAAAACTTCAACTTATCTCACAAAGCACAAATGATTTAGAGTAATTTCCTAAAGGAAATTCAAAAACAAAAAAGAAGGAAAAAATGAAAAGAAATAAATAAAAGTTTTTAAATATCTAACCAATTAGAATATAAATCACATAATTCTTAAACTATTAAAATGCTTTGGTAAAAGGAACATTTATTTTTAAAGACAATGGAAGTCACATAAAAGCAAGTGGATAAATGTGAGTAAATACAATTTTAAAGTTAAATAAATCCAAAAAACACAATAAATAAAATTAAAAGGTAAGCAATAAGCTCTTGAAATATATTTTCTAGCATAAAAAGAGCTCTTACAAATTGGTGAGAAAAATACTAATACTACTATTTGAATGGTAAATGATATTAATATGCAATTCAATAATGATTAAATTGAAAAAAGCTATTAAATATGTAAATAGTTTAACCTTACTGAAAAAAGATTACAATTTATTTTTGTTATTTTTTTTTATTTTAGAGAGGAAGGAAGAGGGAGAGATAGAAGCATCAATACTGAGAGAGAATCATTGATTGGCTGCCTCCTGCATGCCCACACTGGGAGACAAGCATGTGCCCTGACTGGGAATTAAACCTTGACCTCCTGGTTCATAAGTCAATGCTCAACCACTGAGCCATGCTGGCCAGCCAAGGATTACAATTTAAAACAAAATATTGTTTTTGCCTATCAAATTAGCAAACTACTTCAATTTTATTGCTTTATTTTTATTATTTTGTTTCTTAAATGCTTGTTTTCAGTGCTAATAAAGTATAGCACTCTTTAAACTGATGCCAATTTGTTCAAAGTTAATGGAAAACAACTTAGAAATCTTCAATGATAGTTTTACAAACATTAAGATTATTTGAAGCAATGCATATTTCCAGCTAAAGAAAATAATCCCAATTGCTTTCTCAGGTTTATGAATAAAAATATTTCATGGCATTGTTTATAATAGAGAAGAATATGAGTTCCTTAAATGTCTACCATTTAAGGAAAATGATAAGCTATAATGTATATGTAGGTGTCCCAAAAATGTATGCACACACTTTGAATATTATAAAGGCAGTGTTTATTAAAATATATTTCATTTTCAAAATTGAGCTATCAGCTGTTACAGTGTGTATACATTATTTTGGAACATCCTGTATATATAATAATATTATGAAACCATCACAATTATGTTTACAAAATTTTTAATGACATCAAAATATTTATGATCATTTCAATTAGGATACTATATAACAAACCATTCCAAAACATAATGCCTTAAAGCAGTAGTTTATATTGCTCACAGTTCTATGGGTTAAATTTGGCTGGACTCCAGGGAGAGCTGGAAGGGCCAAAGTGGCTCCCCTTGTATTCCTAGCCCTTGGTTCTCCTCCAGTGAGCTGTACTAGAGGTTCCTTAGACTTCCTCCAAGAACTGGGACTGGAGCCCTGGCTGGTTTGGCTCAGTGGATAGAGCTTCGGCCTGTGGACTGAAGGGTCCCAGGTTCGATTCCAGTCAAGGGCATATACATTGGTTGCAGGCACATCCCCAGTAGGGAGTGTGCAGGAGGCAAAAAAAAGAAAGAAAGAAAAAAAAAGAACTGGGACTGGAATCAAAAATGAAATGTTCCCAGCAGCAAAAGTGGAAGTTATAGATCTCTTAAGGCCTAGCCTCAGAAGTTAGACAGTCACTTCTGTTGCATTTTGTTGGTCAAAATAAGGCCCAGGGCCAGTCCCTAATTCAAGGGAAGGGAAAACAGATTGCATCTCTCAGCGGGAGGAGTGACAAAGAAAATGTGACCATTTTAATCCACCATATTAATATGATATTTAGTAAACAAAAAGGATTAAAATATATATATAGCAATATACTCAACTCTGATATGTAAAACCCATACGTATTTATATGTTCTATGAATAAAAAAGTATATTATACATACATTTATTTTTTACTTATGAATGTAAAAGACTAGAGGGTAAAATACTACAAAGATAATCTCTAGCTAGTGGAAGGAATATAATTATAATTTTCTTCCTAAGTTCTGGTTTTGGCAAAGGTATTGGAATGTATCACTTTGTCAACTGGAACATAAATGTAATTTAAAAGATATTTTATTCCCACAAAGTAACATTTAAAGCAATTTTAAAAAAATACAACTAGAAAGCACTAGAGGAAATTCAATCAGAAATGGAGGAAAAGCAACATCAAATTAAAAAGTCAAAAAAAAAACAAAAGACGGCTGTATAACTGTATAATTCTTTTTCTGACTATAGAATTTTGAGACATTTGAATTATCAAACATTTTACAACAGATTTATGAGCATACTGAACAAATGTGTAGCTTATACTTACATTGCATAGTGAATATTTTGCTGCCTACAAAAAGAAAAAACAAAGCGAACTTCCCTTGTTTTCTATACATAGATCTTTTCTATACATAGATCTAAGCCAAGATAAAATAGATGCAGCAGAAGACTAATAAAACTTGAAAAATTTAGTGGATATATTATAACAAAACCTAAAAATAAATAGACATATTTAAAAAATAAAATTTCACTGTTGTTTCTCCTGACTCTGTTTTATAAATTTCAAACAGGAGGTGGTATTCTGTTTTACAAAGTCACTGCTATTTCAACACAGCATCATAAATTAACATTCATGATTCCGATGGCAAGTTTAGATGATGTAGGAACATTAAAGAAGGAAAAAAGCATGTATTCCTGTTACACAACCTTTCAGGTAGATAGTATTTTCAAGGCCCCAGAGAATCTGTGTTATTTAATAGGTCAACTAGCCTTTCCAGATTGTGGGAGAGCCCCGTTTTCATCTATGTGTCCTGACAGCCGGAAGGTCTGAAAATATTTTTGGCTCACGCCAAAATTCATCGATTTGAGAAAAGAATTCTCTCTCCTTCCAGAAAGCAACAAAGGAATCCATGGTCCAACACAATTTAAATGAAGAAAAACAATAGTCAAAAAAGAAAAAAGTGTGTGAGTTTGTGCTGTTTACAGACCTCTATCTACTGAACTTCAAAATATCACCCCCTCCCAATTCAAGAATGACTTTGCTGATGAATGTTCATCAGATGAAGCCTCTTTCCTCACAGCCTGGGTTTCTAACCCCAGGCACTGAGTGACCCCAGTTCTACCCTACAGATGAATTCTGAGCAGTCTTTCTCAAAACACTTCTATATGCTATGTTGATCCCTCTGGGCACTAACCAGCAACGATATATACTATGTAGAAAATATGTGTGATGTGAGATAATTTTGAAATCATGAAACAGAAAGCTCTTTCTCAGGGTCATCCTTTCAGCAGAAAACAATACAACCAAAGCTTTGATAATACTTACTAGTATTTTAGCCTCAGTTAAGCTGTTCAAACTCTGTTACATGATTTCTGTAGACTAAGGAATTTCAGTTCTTTTAACACTAATGAGATCTCAAGAGATTATTGTAAAATACCTCCAATGTTTTCTTACTGTTTCATCACTGGTTCATACACAGTTCTTTTACCTTCACTAAGCTTCAAAGTTTTCTTAATAATTATTTTAATTATCCATGGATTCTGAATGGTTTGTACTAGGAGATAAACAACAGCTGACTTTGTTTTTGTTTGTTTGTTTGTTCATCTTAGGGATGTATTTTAGACCTTTGAGGTGTTTTCAGTTTTCATGACCTAATGGCTGATAAGTCTTGTTCAAGTTCAAATTTTTACTGACTTGCTGCATGTTGGTAGGAAAAATGTAGTGTGTGTTGGATGCAATTTCATATGATTGGGTCCTGCTATACCTAAAAGTAGAACTGAACATTAAAACTTTATGACACATTCAAATAAATTTATTTTTACAGACATACTTCGAAGATAAGGTGGGTTCAGTCCCAGACCAACCACCACAAGAAAGCAAGTCACATGAAACTTTAGGTTTCCCGGTGCATATAAAAGTTATGTGTACACTGTACTGTAGTCTCTTAACTGTATAATAGTATTATGTCCAAAAAAACCAATGTACATACCTTCATTTAAAAAATACTTTAATCCCCCCAAAAAAGTGCTAACCATCATCTGAGCCTTCAGGGAGTCATAACCTTTTGCTGGTGGAGGGTCTTGCCTGGATGTTGATTACTGCTAACTGATCAGGGTGGTGGTTGCTGAAGGTTGGGGAGTAGTGGCAATTTCTTAAGACAACGAAGTTTGCCACATGAATTGATTCTTTCTTTCACTTGTACACTTAGCAGCCATTGCAGAGTTATTCAGTGGCCTAATTTCAACATCGCTGTGTCTCAGGGAACAGGGAGGCCCCAAAAGAGGGAGAGATATGGGAAATGGCTGTTAGGTTGAACTGTCAGGACACATACAACAGTTATCAGTTATCAATTAAGCTCGCCGTGTTGTCTGGGAGCAGTTTGTGGTGCCCCAAAATAATTACAATCGTAACATCAGAAAGCACTGATCACAGATCACCATAACAAATACAATAATGATAAAAAATTTGAAATATTGTTAGAAATGATCAAATTGTGACAAGACATGAAAGTGAGGAAATGCCATTGGAAAAATAACACCAATAGACTTCCAGGATGTAGGTTTGCCACAAATCTTCAATTAGTAAAAATTCAATAAAATGGAGTGCAATAAGATGAGGTATGTCATTCTGTATGACATCAAGATTTTTCCACAGTCTTATTCCACATTTCTGACCTGACCCACATTTTTCCCTCACATACCCTATATTTTTAAAAATTTAGAATAAAGGATAATCAATACCTATTGAAACAACAGTATAAAAACAAAGCAATAAGCAATGGTTTTGGCCTGGCCAGCATGGCTTAGTGGTTGAGTGTTGACCTACTAACCAGAAGATCATGGTTATATTCCTGGTCAGGGAATATTCCAGGGTTTCGGACTGGATCCCCAGTTGGGGGTGTGCAGGAGGCGGCCAGTCAAAGATTCTCTCTCATCATTGATATTTCTCTCTTTCCCTCTCCCTTCCTCTCTGAAATCAATAAAAATATTTTTTTAAAAAAATTGTCTAAAGGAATGGTTTTGTAATATAACCAGGAACCTGGGTCTGTTGGAAAATAAACCTGAGGATCAAACAGAAGCCTCTGGAAATTTAGCCTCATGACACTCAGCTAAATGTTGTCTTTCTCAATCTTGCTCACCTCCCTTCCTCCTTCTTTTCTTGTATCAAAAATTCACAAATAATCTTCCTCGGCCAAATTTTCAAATATAGCTAACCAAACTTCAGCCAATAAACTTATCTCGTTCCCAAATCAAGGGAATAATTTAGATCCTGTTTCAACACTTGAAGTGGGAGCTTTCTTTTACTATGTAAGTTTCTTAATAACTAGAGTTTTTGTTGTAGAGAAGACTATCATTTTCCATTATTGCAGATACTAAATTTAAGAACCTTGTATGCATATATCTATAACCTATGGACACAGACAATAGGGTGCTGAAAGCCTGGGATGGTGGGGGAGGGGGGGCAGGGACAGGCTGGAGGAGGGCAATGGGGGGAAAAAGGGGACATATGTAATACTTGCAACAATAAAGAATTTTTTTAAAAACATGCTCAAAATGAGCTAATTTTAGTATTATAGATCGTGAGGAATAAAAATATTCCCACTTCTTATAATAAACTCATTGTCTGCCATAGAATTTTTATACTTCTCTTGTATGCATTTTCTTTTTTATGCAACTATCTTATTTTCACAGATGGCACAGTTCCTTACTTTTGGACAGCAAAATATAAATTTACATTTAGAAGGTTGCCTTGCTGATATTCTTCCTCAGTGAAGTGTAAAGCTATGCTTTTATGTTTGACTAATAGCATCATACTAACTTTAAACATATGTAAATATCTCTCTTACCTTAAAGTGCTAGAGCTTTACAAGATGAGAAGTGGAAATAGGCATTTTAATACTGTCACCTTCATGAGTTTTAGTTTCTTATGTAAGCTATACCAGAG
This sequence comes from Myotis lucifugus, assembly GCF_000147115.1. Lineage (NCBI taxonomy): Eukaryota > Metazoa > Chordata > Mammalia > Chiroptera > Vespertilionidae > Myotis > Myotis lucifugus. The sequence goes on from NW_005871106.1 coordinate 151,215, forward strand.
TTCAAGTTGTGAGCCAAAATTACTCTATAAAAAGCCAAAATTACTCTATAAAGTTACTTTAAAAACTGTTTCTTTCTAGAGAAATTCAGACTCGTTTGTAAACATTAGGTTTATCTTTTAATCTTCCAACTCCCTTCTGAGGTAGAGGCTATATTTATACTAGGAAAAATTTTATTCCAGGCTGTCAAAAATAAATATCTTTCTATTTCAGTGCTTTTCTATTGAAGAGGGTTCATTGTTTTAATCCCACCATGACCCAAAATAAGAGTTCTTCTCATTACTTTCAAGCTGAAGGGCTTTATGACATACTTCATCAAAACAGGATGAAACACCCTGCTATAAGATATCTAACTATCTAAAAAAGAAAACAAAGAAAAATAAACAAACAAAGAAACACTCCTGAAGTAATTGAGCCCTGCAATAAAGAAGTTTAGCAAAGATTTATTGTTCTTTTGTTTAGTAATTTTTATCAGTTATATTCAATTTTAGCTCTGGTTCATTTGGAATGCAATGGGTTAGCTTAATTGCTTCAGGGGGCATTATCCTATATAATAAAAGGCTAATATGCAAATTGTCAATCAACCAGGAGTTTGATCACTCACTATGACATGCACTGACCACCAGGAAGCAGCATGGAATGAAGGAAGGTGCCAGCCAGCAGCTGGAAGGAAGGCCTCGGCCAGCAGCCAGAGGGCCCCAAACAGCCCTTATCGCTGGCTAGGCCTATGGATCCTACCCATGCACAAATTTCGTGCACTGGGCCTCTAATGAAATTATAAAAAGGCATCTAGCCATACTTTTATTCCTTAATATTTTATAACTTTAAAACTATTTTAATATTAAGCAACTAGACTCTTCAATCAATCCTTTATTAAGCAAGACAGGAATTGTTATATGTTTTTATAAATGAGAAAAGTCAAAGTTTAAGGAGGTTCAAGTATAGCCCAAGGTCACAGTACCAGCAATTGGCAGTGTTGAGCCTGGAAATCTAAACTAAGTCCCAGGGTTCTTTCTGCTATATTAATGATGCTGTGATAACACCATTGATTTAGGAAGTACTTATTAAGTGCCTCATTTCTTCTCTGGCAATTCAATGAGCACTTACGCACTCTATTTGTATACTGGTTTATAAACACAACGTGACTGTTTCTTAAGAGGTGCTCTTCAAGCCACTTACTTGCTTGTGGATTCAGGTATATTTATGAGTCTTTGGTTTATCCACATAGAAAAAATCTGCAAAGCAGGGAGAGTGTTATTGACATCAGTGCTCCACAACTATTTTGGGAGAAGAATGGGTTTTCTTAATTATTATTTCTAATATGTCACTACACATGGCTGGTACACATTTCACACATGCAAGTCTATACCCCTTTGATAAGACAAGGCCACTAATCCAAGCTTGAATGGCAAGCGTCAAGTCACTGCAATGTCAAGTTGTTGCGAAATTTTTTAAGTGCTATTCTTTATTTCTGCACTTATCTTGCTTTAGGCCAGTAACAAACTTCATGAAGTAGTTTATATCTTTATTTTCAATATAGATCCATGACCTTTAATACAAAATTGTGACCCCTGGAGGAGCTAGCTCAATTTCTGCTAACAAAATAATTCTTCAGAAGGAACCTCCCAGCCTCACCAATGACGTATCTTCTTCAATTACCAAGCCTTCCAGTTCATTTCCTTGCTATTATTGTCTATTTCCTTTTATATATAGCACATGTCCAAGATGGGCATTTCTGGCACAGCTTTCTTTATAATCAAAAGAGAGATATAATTTAAAAGAGATATAGTCAAGCCCAGCTGGCGTGGTTCAGTGGTTGAGTGTTGACCTATGAACCAGGTTCGATTTCCAGTCAGGGCACATGCCTTAGTTGCAGGCTTGATCCCAGGTATGGGGTGTGCAGGAGGCAGCCGATCAATGATTCTCTCTCATCATTGATGTTTTTATATCTCTCTCCCTCTCCATTCCACTCTGAAATCAATAAAAATATCTTTAAAAGAAATACAGTCTTTGCTCCAAATTAGAAGCCATATAACATCAATGTGCTAGAATTGTCTTATAGAACACATGCATTTTACATCAATGATAACAACTTAAGTAAACAACTTAAGTCACATACAGTTTATAATTCAGAAGTCAAAAAATACAATAAAGGACAACTGTGAAATATATGACCCTAAGCTTTTATTTCCTTTAAAAAAACATTACCAAGAGAATAACATAAGTGTTTTTTAATTAATAATCAGTGAATAAGCAATGATGAACAACTTTTAAAGTAACTATCTTCCTTGCCATTGACTTGCTAGAGATGAAGAGAATGCTGGAAGAAGGTGCTGTTGCCCTCCTAATATCTTCTTCATGGTCCAAGGAGTCTACTGAAGTTTCTAGGTGGTTAACCTGGGTGGTAGTGGAAGCAACACTATTACTCTACACACATCCCTTCTTAGAAACAAACTTTCCAAAATTAACTTGAATTTTAGGCTGAGATCAGCTTTTTATGTTTCATAAACAATTAAGAGTCAGAAAGGTGTTTTAAGATCCTGCATTCCAGCCAGTATGCACCTGATAGAAATTATAGTTAACTTATCAATATTATAAATTGCAAAGAGAGCTTCTCAATATCCCCAATGACCACTACAACAGAATAAAGAAGGATAATTTTTGTGGGAGATGTTCTAACAGACAGATTTTATACTTGTTTCACCAGAGGTTATTCTCTAGCATTATCCTCCAAGATCAAACCTGTACGAAGGATAAAAATCAGAGAATTATTTAGGCTCACAGATCATCTCTCCTTTTTGAAAACTGAGTGTTTTTAATGCAACAAAACAAAGGTTCAGATTTAGAGAATATGTTTTCCTCATTTTTATTTCATTCACCTCTTCCCTAAACATCACTGACTCATTTATTGGACCTTGTTACTTGTCCTCATTACAACTTTTTTCAATCTTATTACTATGGAAATAAACTATAAATGCAGGAACCCTGGGCTGAACTTACATCAAGCTCCACTGGAACTTTGTAATATTACAAAATGAATCCTGAAATATAGACTTGAAAGTATAGACAGTTCTATGAAGCTTGAGATTCCCATTTTTTCTTTCCTAGAACCTGCCCTTAAGTGCCCATCTCTGCTTTTATTTTATTTATGCAGATATTCCAATATTCTTTGGTATACTCAAGACATAGAAATTAGAGCCAAAATACAACTCAGGGTATATTTGCCTTCAAAAAAGCAAATACCTGCCATCAAAAACCATTGGTTCAATATTCACTTCTCAAGAAGATGTAGAGACAAAGAAATTATGCCTTTTATAATTACTAATAGAGAGACACATCCAACAAAATATTTACTGAAATTCTCTTTTAAAATCCATCTATAGACCTTTCTTCCTTTTACAATCTCAGACTTCTGTTCTATTCCCCCTAGACCAGTGGTCAGCAAACTGCAGCTCGAGAGCCACAGATGGCTCTTTGGCCCCTTGAGTGTGGCTCTTCCACAAAATACCACATGCGGCGCACATGTATAGTGTGATTGAAACTTCGTGGCCCATGCGCAAAAGTCGGTATTTTGTGGAAGAGCCACACTCAAGGGGCCCAAGAGCCGCATATGGCTCGCGAGCCGCAGTTTGCCGACCACTGCCCTAGACTGTATTTCTTTTTTCTTTTGTATGCCTTATTTTCAAAACATATTTGCAGGTATGTGCTCTCCTGTTAATTTTTAAACCCCTCTTGTAATATAAAATAACATAAGATTAGTTCTTTTTTCTTCTAAAAAGTGTCATATCCCCTTTCCTAATAGTCATAGCTACTATTTCTCAGAGAAAAACTGGAATTTGACAACAGATATCTAATTAGGTCCCTATCTTACTTTAAACCAAATCTATTCTGAATGCTATTTTTCAGGTGAGTTTGTAGGTAGGCTCTCTCGGAATAGTGCCTACAAAACTGACTCCCATGCCACATGTCCCGTGCTACACCAGCTCCATGGCACACAACTGCACCCGCCCATCCAATATACCTCCTCAGAGGAAAGGTAGATGAGCAGCATTTCCTCCACATTGCCACCGAAGAGAGCGTGGTAGTGAGGTGGAACAGGTAAAAACTTAAGGGGCTATTTGTTGGTACTATGGCAAGGTAGCTGCTAGAACTGCCCAAACCCTGCTCTGTCGTTCACCATTCCTCCATGTGGAATTCTCAAGAGAGACATATTTGAGGAACAATAATAAACCAAAGTACCCCTTGCTTATTACTGGAGACTGGGCAAGAATCTCTGGTGATTGCATTACACAACTTTGTATTTAAGTAGGACCATCTATTTCCCTTCAGTTTAAATCTGAATTTGTGGAACTTTCACCTTCTAGCCTGCAGGAAATCAAAGCAATGACAAAAAATAATCTACTATGTATGGAAATGGGGAAAAAGCAGGATTCTGACTAGGCTAGCAATGCTGCCTCCTAGAGTAAAAGAGAAAAAAAGCATGTGTGCTGCATGCTCTGTTGATACCCATCTATCCTGCCCACCTGCACACATAACCAAATCAAACCCACTGAACTCTAATCAAATTGGCTGTTCATATGTCGTCTTGGGAGAGGTGTATTCTCAGGTCCTCTGCCCACTTTTTGATTGGGTTGTTTGTTTGGTGTTGAGTTTTATGAGTTCTTTATATATTTTGGAAATTAAACCTCTGTTGGAGCTACTGTTTGCAAATATTATCTCCCATCTGGTTGGTTGCCTCTTTGTTTTGTCAGATGCTTTTGCTGTGCAGAAGCTTTTTAGTTTGATATAGTCCCTTGCCTTTATTTTTGCCTTTACTTCCATTGCCAATCAAAAAATAGGCACGTCTCCCAAAAAAAAATCTGAACAGCCAATAGAAATCTGAGAAGATGTTCAACCTCACTGGCAATTAGGGAAATGCAAATGAAAACTACAATGAGATATGACTTCACACCTGTTAGAATGGCCATTATCAACAAGACAGGCAATAATAAGTGTTGGAGAGGTTGTGGAAAAAAGGGAACCTTCATTCACTGATGGTGGAAATGTAGACTGGTACCAGCACTGTGGAAAGCAGTCTAGCAAGTCCTCAAAAAGTTAAGAATAGAAATACCATATGACCCAACAATCCCTCTCCTAGGTATATCCCTATAAATCTCGAAACCACGAATTCACAAAGATATATCCACCCCTATGTTCATTGCAGCATTAGTCACGGTGGCCAATACATGAAAACAAACAAAGTGCCCTGCGATCAGGGACTGGATAAAGATGTGATACATATACACAATGGAATACTACTCAGCCATAAGAAAGGATGGAATAACACCATTTGCAACAACACCAATGGACCTTGAGCACATTATGCTAAGAAGTGAAATAAGTCTGTCAGAAAAAGCTAAGAACTATATGATTTCACTCATATGTGCAATATAAAACTGAAACTAGGGAAAATCACAACAAAATAGGGATTGTCATCAATGTCAAATGCTACATGGATGTAACCTAGAATAAAGAAAGAGAAAAAGCTCCATTTTTTTATTTTTGATCATGCTTTTGGTGTCTTATTTAAGAAACTATCCTTAAAAGTTTCACAAAAGTTTTCTCCTATATTTTCACAGATGAGCACAAAATCCAAACTTGATGAATAAGTCAAATCTGGACCCTCCTTTGGAATTGGGGCACTCTGTCTTCACTAAGATTGATAAATTGGTAAAATAAAAGCTTTCATCTAATATTGGTGTAAGCCCTGCTTGAGAATAAAAATAACACATAACAAGCAGGCCCAAGAGAGGGAGAGAGGTAATTCCTGAGCTGCCTGAAATCAACCGTAAGTCCTACACGTTTGCATGGCCAATACATTGGCTTTACTTATAGATATTTGAGTTTGTTTCTTTTATTAGTAACTAAACAGTTCTGCAGAATAAAGTGACTTTTTCTGGAGCAACTTCAATATAAACAAAATTTAATTCCTAATACTTATCTATAAGATTGCTGTAAGAAAAGATGATAGTACATGTAAATTGCTTAGCACCATTCCCAAAAAATATTAATCAATTAACAAATATAAGTGCAATAGGGCCAGTAACCAGAGTGCAGTAAGTTGAATAGAAAATGGGAAATAAGAATAAAAATGGGTGTAGACAAGTTTTCAAGTTATTTTGCTATTAAGAGATAAAGAAGGGACATAAGGCTGACAGAAGGATATTTGGGATAAGGAAGTTTTAAGTGAAACTTCTCTTGTGATATTTTATTGTTTACAAAAAATTGGTTTATCATATTCAGTCAATACCATACTAAATTTAATTTTGGTTGCTTTCCTAACACCTTCAGATTCTTAATTATTATTGATTTGAGGCTTGCAAGCTTACAAAAATTGTATTACTTATTTTAAGAGACTATATGAGAAAAGCAAAATAAAATGTTTATGAATTAGACCTTTAGACTGAAAACCTTAATAAAACTTTCTTTAAGATTAGTGAAATATTTAATATATTTCACTATTGATCCACTTTTCTCTAATACCTGTTAAGATAAAATTATATTAATATGTCATGTGCCCTGGCCAGGTAGCTCAGTTGGTTGGAGTGTCTCCTGATACGCCAAGGTCTCAGGTTTTATCATCAGTCAGGGCACATACAAGAATCAATAATGAATGAATAAATAAGTAGAACAAGAAATCAATGTCTCTCTCTATATATATCTATCTCTTCCCCCCCCTCTCTCTGTCATGTATTATTTCTTGATATTTAAAGTGGTCAAATTAAAGTTGTATCAAGTTATCATTCTATTTTTTTTGAGTTTGTAGAAATAATTTTATTTAGAATGTAAAAACTGGAAAAATGCCAAAATTAAGACTGAGAGCAGATCTTACCTCATTCTATTTTAATGAATGCAAAACTCAAAACTAGGATTTAGATTAATAAATACTAGATACAATGGTAAACATGTCTCTAAGTTATAAGGATGATATCATCTTGAATCTTACTTCTTTTATATATAAAGTTAATTAACAATGAATCACGGATTATTTTGTTATTCCTCCTAAAGAGACATTATCTGAATTTTATTTTATTTTATTTATTGTTGTTAATCCTCACCTGAGAATATTTTTTCATTGATTTTTAGAGAAAGTGAAAGGGAAGAGGAAAGACACAGAGATAGAAACATCAGACACATTGATTGGTTGCCTCCAACACAAGCTGGGGATCAAGCCTGCAACTGAGGTACATGCCCTTGATCAGAATTGAACCCAGGACCCTTCAGTCCACCGGCCGACATTATTCACTGAGCCAAACTGTCTAGGGCTATCCGAATTTTAATATTGGGCTCATGTGTATACAATGTCTCATTTCAAAATGCTAACTCACTAATAGTGTAGCCTGTGACACATATTAGAAGCCCAAAAAATGTTGATTTGAACCAAACTAGTGTTATGTACTTTTCCAATTACCAATAAGAAAATGTCTTATCCTATATATAATTTTCCAGTGGGTGATATCGGGGAAAGAGAGGATTGTCAAAGTATGACCAATTATGTACACTAGTATCTATGATAATTAAATTTTAATTTTCATACCACCAAGAATTACAGCAACATAACTAAAAATATATAGCCATTCACCTTTGAGCACAGTAACAGATAATTAATCCTACTTTCTACAAACCTCTAACAAAATTCTCTGAATTACTGTATATTAAAGATAACTAATATTTGTAGATCTCATTGCTTAAAAAACCCTTTAACATAAATATCTCAAGTGATCTCACTCAACTCGATAAAGAATAAGACCTTAAAAATGTAGAAAGCTAAAGTTCAGAGACATTTATTGACATATAAAATGAAGAGTTACTAAAAAATGAAACCAGAATTCAAACTCATCATTCAACTCAAAATTTCATTGTTTTCAGTACACATACACATTTACATACACGTATTTTTTCTAGCAAGAAACCAAAGTAAAGTTTCCTCATACAAATTTTAAAATAATAAAAATGAGAACACCATAAATTCTTCAGATCAGATCAAGCTTTCATATTGATCTTCTGCCTCTATCAGTCAAAGCTGTGCTTTCACAAAACTTCTTTTAAATGTTGATTCTCTATTTAAAAAAACAACAAAAAAAACCCTCCAAGGGCATTAGTCTGACCCATTGCTGCAGGCATCTTCCAGAGCATATAGACAGAACATGTCCCTCTCTGACCTCAAATGTCTGGGAACAGGGAATGTGACTGCTTACCTCCTGCTAAGCACCTGAAACCTACTGGGCTCCAACCTTTGCTGCAACCAGCAGGTTCCTCTGCTTGGATTACTCTTTTAATGAGCAGAACCAGATGGTGGCCAGTAAGTTTACCAAGCAACAGGAGATTCCTTTTCCATGAAATCCGACTGAGTTTTTCGTAAAAGAAACACTACCTCTTCTCTTCTGTACCTTCCTATAAACACATATTCTTAATACATTCAATCCTTCAAAATTTTCCAAAAATGTTCTTTGCCCAAAATAAACTTTTATATGAGTATAAATTCTTATGTCATTACATGTATGCATACTTTATTTCAACTGGATTATGCAGATTTTATATTCCTGAGACTGAGACAGGGCCAGGTTTCCTCCTTCTCTACCCATGGTATATTCCTGGATGTTCGTTCTTGGTTAACTTCACTAATCACATTAAGACTGAATTAATAGAAGTGGATCTCTATTCAAGGATGTAAAATCTAAGACAGAGAGCACTCTTTTAAAATAGCATTTTAAAAATCACTAGAGAAGAGGTGGATGGGAAGAAATTAACCAAAGAACTTATATGCATACTAGAGGCCCGATGCACGAAATTCATGCAAGAGTAGGCCTTCCTTCCCCCAGCTGCCGGCACCGGCTTCCCTCTGGCACCCAGGACCTGGGCTTCCCTCGCAGCCCCAGCTTCATGTGGAAGGTCATCCGGAAGGACATCTGGTCTAATTAGGCATATTACACTTTTATTATTATAGATATGTATAACCCATGGACACAGACAATAATGTGATGAAGGCCTGGGGAAGGGGGTGGGTGAAGCTAGAAGGGGTCAATGGGGGGGGGGGGACATATGTATACTCTTAACAATAAAGATAAATTTTTTAAGTCACTAGAGAAGATGGTTTTAAAAACATCATTATTATGTTCAAGTAAATGTTTAAATTTCTGTTGTGAGATTAAATAATTTAATTTGTAGCCATGTATACCTAGGGAAAGAGTATTTGTAATTAAAGATATTAGTTTGAGAGAAAGGAAAAATGAAAAGTAAGCAAAGATAATGAAGGACATTTCAGCCTCTTTGAATGAATTGTAGGAAAAAGCTTAGACACCCAAACAGGATTGAAGCTTGCTCATAATTAGCATGCTCTAGGTTGAACTTTACAAAGTTGACCTTTTTTTGATGGTCAAAAATGATTAAATATTGGAAATTTCAAATCATTTCTACTAGTGAATATAATTATATACTCATCAGTTATTCAACAAGCATGATTAAGCATCTACCAATGGACAGAGAATATTGATAGAGGAATTCAACAGTTGAATTGATAAGGCCATATAGAAAGGTTATACCAACATTAAAGAGAACGGAGCAGTAAGTTCTTGTAAAGACAATATTTCTAAAGTAAATATTGAAAAATGATAAAGTCTTCCCCCATCAACCTATTTGTAATTTATACACTCTCTAAAAGTTAAAAAAAATCACTGCCCAGAGTTGATACAGATCTTACATAAAAATTAGGCATATAGTAATATGTGGCAGTAAGTGACGTTAAGGTTCAAAAAAATAGCAATTATTAGGCTATCCTTTGGAAAACATTAAGTTCTCAATTAAATCTCACTAGGGATCACTCAAAATATTACTTTTTTATTAATTCAATGAGGACAAGAGATAAAATTATGCTTTTTATTTTTAAATCTCTACCTTTCTCACAGGTGTGTGTGTGTGTGTGTGTGTGTGTGTGTGTGTGTGTGTGTGTGTGATTGCTCTCTCTACTCTGTATACTTATCTGGTCCAACACACCCTCTGCCAGCTCTTCCTCAGCAGCTTCTCACCTGGCCTTATACTTCCTGTTTATTCAACTTTAACATTTATAATCTGGGTTTCGATAAATTTCTTTTAAAAGACTAATGGGAATAATCAACAGAAAGAATTTGCCATCTCTTGCTGCATCACTTTTGCTAGGAGATTCCAATCTGCATGTTTTAAAAAATATTTTGTGAATTTATTAATTTTACCATGCTTAATTTTTAAGCAGAAGAGCACCAATATGATCTTTGTATGAAATAAATTTCATGCTATCAAGTTTATTCTAACCAGGTAACTGTTATAGAATTATTTCCTAATGACAATTATGTTACCAGTAATGAATTGTGGTAAAATACTGTTTTTCAGTTTAATAGATGATCAAAACAACTAAAAACTAAGGAGTAGTTATGGAAATTATAAGTGTAATGCCACCTCTGTATGGCCAATCTGTAACCTTTCGTTGAAGGTAGAATCAAATTAACCTGATAACTTCTCATCTTTCCCCTTGCCAAATGTACAGAAATACCATTTCCTAGCAACTAGAGAATGCAAATTCCTGACTCTGATTAAATTGCCTAACATGTACTAGGTATCCAAGAACTTTTTTTATGCTTCAAATTTATTTCTCCCCTAGAATGTCAAGGAGAAATTGCTGTACTTCAGAGAGACAACTGCACAGAGATGTCACTTAAGTGCAAAACATGGGATGCAGTTTTCCAAGCATATTCAAATTCTCCAGACGCAAACCCTGATTACGGCCAGTGAACACCATCCATGATAAGTGCATAAGAAAGGAGAAACTCAGGAGGCATTAGCGATGTCTTTTCCTGTTTAATTTTCTAATAAAATAAAATCCAGATTATCTTTATTATGGGTATTGATAAACTAATTTGGAGCTATGTGCGTAATATGTTCTGGTAGAGATCTTCGTTACTTTACCCCCTTGTCAGTCTGAGATATCTGTAGTCTGTGCTTAGTTCACATTGCCACAAGGGGAGTATTTCATAGAATAAAAATGTAAACGGGAGAGAGATAGAACTAAAATCTGGCTTTCACTGGCTCCTTCAGATTAAATCATTTTTCACTGACTAGAACCTCAAAATGGTTGAGAAAGCTCTTTCACTTCATGATAAAGAATACCCAACTCCTGGAAAATAGCTGATGCATCTTGTTTTGGAATTTAATCTAAAGATCAAAAAGGAAAGTTATGTGATGATCATAAACAAGTTTCTCTAGCCATCACCATTCCCCCTAAAATATTTTGGGAAAATGACAATGAAACTTACCCTACAATTGAGCACCAGACTGAAGCAGAACATCATCCCAATGACACCAGGAGAAAAGTGCAACCACTATCCACTACCCCTTTGCTGCTTTAAGTTCTCTTACCACTGATTGGTTATCACTCTCAACCCAAGTAGCAGCGTTAGAGACATTTTAGGATGCTGCGCTTTGGGGTTGTTTGCTACCAGAACATAACTGAGCCAACCTGAACTGATACGCTCTCTCTCTAAAGAAAGTGTATATGTATTCTTTTTCACTGGCAAATCTATTCTAAGGGGCCTACATATAGTAAACTGAACAGCTGCCAAGTCTGCCACATCTTCCAAATAAGCCCTGGTGATCAATGGAGCAGTAAATGTCACAGTTAAATCACCCTCATTTCAACACCAGCATTATTATCCTCAACTCAGACAGTGAAAGGTTAGATTACTCCTTACAAATTCCCGAAGGCTCAATGAAGAATTTAAGATTTCTCCACAGCTTTCCTAATTTCTCAGAGAGTAGCCTACCTCAATGCCAGCTGCTCTGTATGCCTTTGTAACAATACACAATTCGAAGTATGATTCACACTCTTCTACTATCCTCCTCCTCAAGTCTCAAACTTCTGTTGAATTAGTGAAAGCTTTTTTGAAAAGTTTTAGCTTTAGTTCTATTTTTTTTTCAATCTTAATTGAAAGAAAACTCCCAACAAAGTGGGAGTCTATTTTCTGGGTTTTGTGAGGTCTGCTTTGGACTACATATAACAAATATTATTAATCATTCTTACACATGCTTCTCTCAATTTAGTATAGAATTAATTATAATCCAAAGTCCTAAACATGGAGTCGGAGACTGAAAAAAATGACAGAATACAACAACAAAGAATTATTTCTTCATTTGTGCTCATATAGAGAAATCTGTTCAATGCATAATAGGCATTTCTTCATGGCTTTTGCCATTGTATGATTTTAAGAGCATTGCACATTAATAATAAAAACTTCTCTTTTCAATTTACTTCATAAATAAAACTCTTCATTTTTTTCAAACCTACCTAAACCTAGCAAATGAAAGACATTATGTACTGAAGCTGAATAAAACCCATCTCATTAAAGGTCATATTTAGAACTTTGAACCTACAATTGTTGAATGTTTCTTTCATTCTGTAATACTGTGACCAGATAGAAGAATCTCGACATTATCATTTGAATGATAATCATTATTCTATTGGCAAATTACATAAATTAATGTGGAACAGCAACCAAGGTCAACAGCTTCTTTGCACAATTCAAGAATAAAATGTAATGCTAACATTTCAGCATTTTAGAAAGAATATTCAAAAGGCTTCCTATAATATGTTTTTAAGTTTAGAAAGCTGTGCATTCATAAACTATAAAAACTCAGTAATTTTTAAATATCCAGTTTTTTCTTCAAGAAAATTCTCACATTTTTTGAGAATTTTATATTATATTAAAGCATTACTTGCTTTTTCATAAAATCTAGAAAAATCTCCATAATTCCAATTGGAAACTATTCTTCATTCCACTACCATTCAATTTTTTAAAATGTAGAATCTAAAAACCAATATAACAAACAAACAAAATAGAAAGACTCATAGATACAGAGAATAGACTGATGGTTGCCAGAAGGAGAGGGTTTGGGGACTGAATAAAAAGGTGAAGGGATTGAGAATTACAAATTGGTAGTTACAAAACAGTCATGGAAATGTAAAATACAACATAGGAAATATAGTCAATAATATTGTATTAACTATCTATAGTGCTACTTGGGTCCTGGAAATATCAGGGCGGGGGGGGGGGGGGCAATTTGTAAAGTAAATGATTGTCTAACCACTATTCTGTACACCTGAAACAAACACAAAATAACATTGAAAAAGCAAAAAAATAATGTTGAATGTAAACTGTAATTGAAACAATTATAAAATGATGACTTACAAAACTATTTGCTTTTATTTATATAAATCAACAATTATCCCTAGTAAGTTCTTGCTCTTCTAAAGGTGATACAATCAGTCCCTTCATATCTGAAGGTCCCACATCCATGAATTCAGCCACACCATGGATTAAAATTATCTTTAAAAAAGTTAAATTGTTGCTGATGTGTACTATGTAGTTTGGCCAATGATGGTTGCTTCTGTACTAAACTCATGCGGACTTTTTTTCTTGTTACTATTCCCTAAACAATACAACATTATTTACTTAGTATTTACATTATTTTGATTTTATAAATAATCTAGAGATGATTCTAAGTATATGGGAGGATGTGCATAGGTATTTGCAAACACTACACCATTTTGTATAAGAGACTTGAGCACCCATGGATTTTGCTATTGAAGTATGGTAGCAATCATCTCAGGTATAAACTGTAGTTTAACTTTAACCCTGCTGTTTGGCTTCTGTATTTATTTGCTTTGTTTAACAATAGAAAAGTTACTTTGATTTTCTGAATTGTATAAATCATCCCATTCGATTGAATACCTTATTGATTGTAACGTGACTATCCCATTGATTGTGATCTTACGGGTTTTAGAAAGCACACTCTTCTGTACCTGGGAAACAGGACAGCACAATTATCCTAAATTGTTTTAGTGGCCACAGATAATGCGTTCCAGTTGACTCAGTGGTCCCAAGACCAGGACAGCGCAATTACTCTAAATTACCTCGATAGCTCTAGATAATGTGTTCCAGGCAACTCAGTGGTCTCAAGACCCAAGGGCTCTAAATAATGTGTTCCTGTCAACCCAGCGGTCCCAGATAATGTGTTTCTGTCAACTCAGTGATCCGGAGACCCAAAACTGTAATTAACATGCTTAATTCTGCTTCTGTAAACTGCTTTTTTGCGAACCAGGTTCCTCATTCCAAACCCTGGGATGTAATCAATACCTTTGTGATTTTTGCCTATATAAACCTAGAGTTGCGACCATCTTATTACTATGAGATTTGGGAAAGCAAAATGGCCCCTCATAGTCCCGGATTGCAATAAATGAGACTCTTTAATTCGACTTCTTGAGGCGTCCTTCTGTGATTCGCGGGGTACATTACAACACTATCAGAGCAGGTACCAATCTCTCACAGATATTGGGTGACAACTGCATTCAATTTCACATGTTTTCTTCTCTGATGTTAATATTTATACCTATCTCATTTTACATTACATTATACCCTTTCCCTACAGTTTAGCTATCCATAGTTAGAAGAGGTTGTTTTAAAAACAACAACAACAAAAAAAAAAAAACACACAAAAAAACACCTCCTACTATAGCCCGCAATCAACACATTCATTTCTCAGGTTCCTTTTTAGCCTTCCTTAACCAAGAACAATAATAATGTTTGAAATAAAATGAACCTCTTTAATTAATGTTATTTGTGGTAATGAGTTAATGCAGTTTTAATCTCATAAATGATCTTGTATTCCACATACCTTGCACTTTGCAATAAAGACTCAAGATCAGCATGTGTTTTCCTAGACTGAATTAAACTAGAATTGGGAAATTCATTAGAACCCTGATATTGGACATTAACCATAACAAAATAGAGAGTCTCCATATAATTAGGCCTTCCTTACTCAATCTTTCCATATTTCCTATATAGTCTGTTTATAGTCCTGCCTCATGATTAATTACAACAGCCCAATAAGAATGGTAGTTTGCATAGATCGTATAGAACCAGAGAGGTCTGAAGAAAACAGAATATGATCCATACCTATAGCAGCTCTCAGATGATATCAAATATTGCAAAGTAATATTACTGCATTAATGACACAGCATACAAATTATCAGTAAAAGCCATCCATACATAGCAAAAATCTAAATCTAAGGTTTACTCATGTGTATATACATGTGTGTGTAAATGATGTATACATTTGATATGTGTGTGTGCACTCGGGGCATATGTGTCTGTGTGTCTGTGTGATAGCTTGTGTGGTATCTTTGTGTATGTACTTGGTGTCTATGTGTGTGTGATGTCTGTGTGGTGTCAGTTGTGTGTCTGTGTGTGTGTACAGGAGAAATGCTCAGGGGGACAAAGAAACAGAAATGACAGAGAAAAGGAAAAAGGATGGATGGTAGAAAGCCAAAGATCATTTCCCTTCTTTCAGAGCTGATCTCTCCCATGGGATCAGGGAGCTTTTGAGGCTATAGGTAAAGAAAAATAGACAATTCACAGCCAGTGCCTGCACCTAAACAAGTGTTCTGAAAATAAAGCCAGCTCCAGAACACCAATCCGATGCAGCCTTCATTCCTCCACTGAGGCTACATGGTCACAGGTTCTGTTCAGTGGTTTGAGTTTTTAAAAATTTAATTTTATGTGATGTGTATATGAGAAGGTATAGAAGACAGAAGGATTGGGTTTTTAAAAGCCTAAAGCCCTACTGAGTTTAAACAAAAGGAATTCTGTCATACTCATTTTTCTCTGACTGAAAAACAAAATAGATTTCAGGAGACGAGAAGCAGGTTTGCTACCGAACTGCCTTGATCAACTTTTAAATTAATATTTTATATGACAGATATTTTATGTCCTTTCCTCCCCACCTCCATCTAGGATTTATTAGCAGGTCTCCCTCAAGAGACCAGCTGAAAGTGCAGCCTGCAGGTACAGGGATATTCCCTGGCCATTATCTCTGAAAGGCTTTTCTTATAGCAGTGGCAGTAAGCTGACTGATGGGGAGCAAAATAAACTTCATTCAGATTTTCCCCCCTAACCTACATATCCCTCTAGGGAGAGTAGCCTGTGTGTCAGTAAATCCACGCTGAAAACTGTCCTATTGTTTCACCAGCCTACAATTAACAAATCCAAATAGAAAAAAATAATATTTTCACCAACACTTAGCCTGCACTGTCCCAGGGACCTGTCCTGAAGGACCTTCAGGGGGGACCGTGAGAATGAGTTTCCATCTCTGGGCTGACGTATGTCAAAACAGATCAAGTCTCTCTGAAAGGGTCCATCCAAAAGGATCACATTCCTGCACTACATTCACATCCTAAATCAGGCTGCAGGGTAGGTTTTGCCACTCTTTTATTTTTATTGCTAACATTATTACAGTTGTCCCTATCTCCCCGCCCTTGGCCCCAAACCGCCCCCCCCCCCCGCCTCCTTCCACAATGTTGTCTGTGTCTATGGGTTGTGCATACATGTTCTTTAGCTCATCTCTTTACTTTCTTTCATCCAGTCTTCACTACCCTCTCCCCTCTGACAGCTGTCAGTCTGTTCCATGTATCCATGCCTCGGTTCTATTTTGTTCATTAGATTGCACATTTAAGTGAGATCATATGGTATTGGTCTTTCTCTGACTGGCTTATTTCATTTAGCATAATCATCTCCAGGTTTCAGATCTATAGGCCTGAAACTTCTTTCCCAAAATCCCTGGCTGCCTGACCAAAGATTATTTTGGTTCACTTGATATTTCTTTACGGAGACAAAATATAAAGAGGAAACACAAAGGGAAGAAGTTGCAAAATTCAAAAACTCATTTTGTTTCTTCAGCCTTGATGACTACCAAAAACTCATTTTGTTTCTTCAGCCTTTATGACTACCAAAAATGAGATTGATTTGGGGAAATAGTAACAAAAAATATTTTATTGGAAATAAAGTTTACTGATATTTCTCTAGAACTTCCTTGTCTTATATGACTACAACTTTATACCTAGTGAACAGCAACTCTTTATGTTCTCCTTCCCCCAGCAACCTAATTCTATTCAACCTAATTCTATTCTTTGCTTCTAGAAGTTTGACAATTTTAGATATTTTAGATATTTTATATAAGTGAAATCATGCAGTATCTGTTCTTTGGTGACTGGCTTATTTCACTTAGTATAATGTCTTCTAGGTTCATTCATGTTATCACTTATGGCAAGATTTCCTTCGTTTTCTTTTTAAATATATTTTTATTGATTTCAGAAGGGAGAGGGAGAGAGAGATAGAAACATCAATGATGAGAGAGAACCATTGATCGGCTGCCTCCTGCACACCCCACATTGGGGATGGAGCCTGCAACCCAGGCATGTGCCCTGACTGGGAATCGAACTGTGATCTCCTGGTTCATAGGTCAAAGCTCAGCCACTCACTGAGCCATGCTGGCTGAATAATACTCAATTTACATACCACATTTTCATTATCCGTTCATCCACTGATGGACATTTAAGTTTTTCCCATATCTTGGCTATTGTGAATAGTACGATAATGAACATGGGATGGTATGTATCTCTTCAAGAAACTGATTCCAATTCTTTTGAATGTTTACCTGAATTGAGATTGATGGATCATATGATAGTTCTATTTTTAGTTTTCCACAGTGACTGCACAATTTACATTCCCACCAACATTGTACAAGGGTTCCAATTTCTTCACATCTTTGCCAACACTTATTATCTTTTCCTTTTTTGATAACAGCCACTCTAACCAGTGTAAACTGGTATCTCATTGTGGTTTTGAGTGGGATTTTCTGGATAATTAGTGATGTTGAGCATCTTTTTATATACCTGTTGGCCATTTGTATGTCTCCTTTGAAGAAATTGTCTATTCAAGCCTTTTGTTCATTTATATATTTATATACATGTGTATGCCTGTTGTTTTATTGTTTTTTATTTGCCTTTTATTTTAGGGTTTTAATTTTTCTTACATAAAAGGTTTTCTGTTTTAGATAAAACCCATTAAATTTTCAGTGTAATTTCTTCAATCAGTTTAAGCTAAGTACTTACGCACACAGATATCAGCTATTTCTGTATGTATTCTAACTTTTTAGAAGAATAGTTGATAGTTTTAATTTAACTCTTTGGGGCATCTAAATTTCTTCTGAAATTATAAAAATCTATACTAAATGTATAGCTTTTCTATCCAATTTTCTTTTATTACTTATTAAAAACTTATAAATTCTATATTTATGCATGATGCCTATTTAATAACCTATTAAATTTGGATATAATATTCTGTTTCTGGCCTAATCTTTCCCATTGGCTTTGTCTATTTTTGTATCAAAAACACACTTTTAGTTATTATTATTTAATAATATATCTTATTATGTGACAATTATAATTATACATAATTCTTCTTTTTAAAACTTCTTTGCATGTCTTGACAGTTTATTCTTTCATATAAACTTCAGAAAAATTGTGTCCTGCTCATAAGGAACTGTATGAAATCTATATATAAGATTAGGAAAATTAATATCATTATAATGTTCTTTCTTTCCATACATATCAATTCTTCCCAAATTTATGTAGAGATTTAATTAAATTTCATTCAAATGCAACTAAGACTTCATATACTTTCTTCTATGCTTCACACACATTTTTTGCAAAGGTTACTTATTTTTATTATAAAAATCATTTTATTAATATACTTTTATAACCACATTTTGTTAGTATAAGGGAAAATCATTTTTATGTACTTACTGAAATCCAGTCTTTTTTAAATGCTAATTATTTATAATCATTATTTAATTTGTACTCTTGGGCTTTATAACTATATAAGCAGTTTGTATGTAAAAAATGATAATACTTATGTAATTTCCAGATTTATAGCGACACTATATCTGATTCACTTTTTTAACTGTGGTTTTTACCACTGCATTGAGATGCGGAAATTTGTTACTATGTCAACTGGATAAGAGATTTCCTAATACTGCTACCTAAAAAAAAGAAATTGATGAAAAACCTGACCGTTATAACAGATAGTATGAGGTTCAACACTAGAGCTAACTATTTAATCAGGAGAAAGAGATTCAGAAATCTCACCTTTGGGGAAGTGGGGAAGGATGTCCATGGTGGTCTGACAAAGTAGTCAAAATAGATTACTTGAGGAGCACCTGCAAGTAACTATTTTTTCAAAATACTCACAGTGCATAAAATAATCAAGACACCTAACACTTTATCATTAGAGTAACCAAAAGATAATGCTTCTCATTGCCTCTTTGAAAATGTAAATATTCCCAGGAGAAGTAACACATGTAATTAAAGTCTGTGTGTGATTTATAACAGCTGCTCATGAGAAAAACGTGTGAGAAGCGTTAGATCCCTGAAGAAAAAGCATGAATGATACCAAAACCAGTCACACTTCAGTTAAGAGGCAATTTTCCCTTGGACTGGCATTTTACTCCTTTTTTCCAAACTCCTCCTCCTTTCCATCACCATCATTCTTCCCACAAAACACCTGAGCTCTAGTTTCATTTCTTCCCGAAACAGAAGGTACAGCTTCAAGATGCCAGCTAATACCCAGGCCTCAATTTCTTATAAATTAAATATTTGGACAAAATGATCACTTTAAAACTTTATAATTTATAAGTGTTGAGGTTTTATTGGCGTTTTTAAGGAGTAAAGGTGAAATGTTCTACAAACTGTATTGATTTTACTGAAAGATATCATGAAATTTTAATACTTTCTTTTTAGGACAAAGAAAAATAAAAGTATTCCACAGCCTAATCCAAAGCAAAAATGAAATGTCCTGAAACCTGACTTTTAACTATGATATATTGATTAGTTATTTTTAGACAATCGACTTGAGAAACTAAATAAAATGTACATCGCTCTGTTTTAAAAAAAAAATTTTCAGGCTGGTCATCATGTGGCAGATTGCACACATTCATCTCTTCTTCCTTGTGAATCCCTATTAACAAACAGCAATGGGATTTTTTTTTTAAAAGAAAGCATAGCCTGACTGGTGTGGCTGAGGGGATGAGGGTTGACCTATGAACCAGGAAGTTATGATTCGATTCCCAGACAGGACACATACCTAGGTTGTGGGCTCAATCCCCAGTGGGGGACAAGCAGGAGACAGCCAATCAATGATTCTCTCATCATTGATGTTTCTATCTCTCTCCCTTTCTCTCTGAAAATCAATAAAAATATAAATTTTTTAAAAAGAAAGCATAAACACAAGCACAAGGAGACCTCAAAAACAACAACAATGGCAGGGGTTGGGGGACAGATAAATGAATAAACACAAAGAATTTTTAGGTCAGTGAAAATACCTTGTGAAATACTATTATGGTGGGAACCTGTCATTATACATTTGTCCAGACCACAGAATGTATGACACCTAGAGTGAATGCTAATATAAACTATGAACATTGAGTGACAATGATATGTCAATGTAGGTTCATCAATTGTAATGAATATAGCATTCCAGTGAATGATGTTTATAATGGGGGAGGCTGTGCATATGTGGGCCATGGAGTATACGGAAAACCTCTGTACTTTCTATCTAATTTTCCTATGAACCTAAAACTACTCTAAAATTAAAGTCTATTTTTTTTAAATGTCAGCAACATTAGGAGAGATGCAAAGCAGAAGGGATCAATGTATATTTACTTTGCAGACTAGAAAAAGCTGAATCCTAAATTGTCAATGGGGAAAAATAAGCAAAAAGATAAATTACTAGTACAAACCAAAATCTTCAAAAGTCTCAGAAATGAGCAACTCTGAAACATTCTGGTATTGAAAGTGAAGGTGTAGCTAAAACCGTGAAGAAGACTCAAAATTTGATTAAGAAGTTTCAAATGAGCTCCCCTACTTCACCCCTACTGAGTGTCTGCCAACCCTTCACCCCATGGAATAGGAAAATAGAGATTCTCTGGATTGGGACGCTAAGTGAAGTTGAAGTGAGGGGTACTCATACTGAAGGAGGATTAAAGGGGTACAATACTGGAAGAAACTGATCTTGAAATCCTCACCTTATTCCTGACTTGGCTCACAGAGCACTGGCAGGAGACTAGAAGATCTGTATCTGCAGAATCTGGCCAACCTACAACAAATAAACTAAAGATACTGATATTTGAGTGTATCATCAATAAAACAACCAAATAAGCTCAGCCTGTTGAGTCCATGGTCAGCATGCCCTATGCATGCAATCATCTTCATAGTAGACCACACTGAAATATTAATTCACAGGAACCAATAGATATTGGAAATAGGATTCTTAGCTTTATGAGACAGACAAAACAGAGATAAAGGATGTCGAAGGAAATAGAGCCCATTCAAGAAAAAGGACATTTTTAAAGTGTACCATAAATTTAAAAAGAAATAAATTTTACATCAATGAAGCAAAATATAATATTGCAGATAAATGAATATAATAGACACAATAAATTTACTTTTCTGACAAAAAAATGCTACTTTGTACACTATATTTCCATCACCTCTATTCTTTTCAGTTATGCACGTGATTTTTATTGACAGAAATACTTAATTACAGTATTGAAACAGGAATTTTTAGGGATGAAAAAGACAGGTTTAGGAAATTTTAGAAATTAAGGGGACCATGGAAGAAGTACAGGTATATGCAGAGCAGCAGAAGATATATTTCCATAGAATAGGAAAGCTGAAAAGCTGGGAAGGGTACATTTCCATAGAATGAGGAAGCTGGAAACAGCAGAAGGTCTATATTTACAAAATAAAGGGAAGGAAGCCCCTCATTCAGAGGGAGAAGAAGAAAGCCCAGAGGGGATAGGAAAACAATAAGGAGGAGGTGACCTTTGAGCTAGAAATTACTATAGTAACCAGTCAAGGGAATAGTGACCAATCAGAGGGGATATCAAGGCAAAAAGATCTACAGCCTTTATAAACCGTGGAAACAGAGACTCGGTGGGACCCTTTCCCCCTCCCCACGTGGGAGTCTGTACTTGTTCTTCAATAAAATTTCCACCTTTTCTATACCACTTTCTGTTTGTGGATTCATTCTTCAACTCTGCAGAGAGCCTGGGGTCCATCCTGCCCAGGGCCCATGCTGCCCAGGGCCCATCCTGCCCAGGGGAACACCGGGTGTTCCAGTCCAAAAATCCCGCGTCAGTATCATCAAGATTGGCCTGCTACTTTATTTGATACTGTTCATTTTCTCCTTCCTCCTGTGTATCCTTTGTGCTCCTTCCTCCTGTGTATCCTTTGTGCATTTACTAAATCAGAACAGCAGAGCATAGCTCCTAATAGTTCTTTTTTTGTTTGTTTTGTTATTACTCTTTTTTTCCTAAGATACAGGCTTTTGGAGGTTCTACACCTGTGGATAGGTTAAAGAGTTCTGCTTGTGTTAAAAATCTTTAGTTGGAAGTAATGGGGGGAAATCTCAAATTGAAGTATACAAAACTGTGTTTACAATTCATTTAAATGAAAAATCCACACTAAGTAGTGACTTCAGGAATGACTTTATTCAGGACTCAGATGATATCACCTCTTTTCTGTGCTTCCTATGAGTTGGCTCCATTCTCAGGCTTCCTTCAGTAGTTCCTGCAACTTCAGGTTCCCATATTCATCACAGTTTGGATTGAGTCTTCTTGGTTGAAATTGACCAAATTGGTAATGTTGACTGATTTAGCTTAGGTCAGGGCTCCAGTTCTAGAGCCCTGGGGTATAGGCAGCTTCAACCCAAAGCTTGCAGGCCAAGAGGAAGGCAGAGTGATAAGTTTAATCAAAATAGTAATCCTTTGTGGGAGTCTGTGTTATACTCCCATGATGTTTCCTAATGGCAAACACATTCTACAAAACTATCACATGAAATTATTTGTTCTTCCTGAAACGATTTCCAAATTTGTAAAACATAAAAATAACTGACATACTAATCATGTATTTAGACTTCCTCTGTCCGTTAGTGAACTCTTCCAAAGCTCTCAAAAATCATGAGTTTTTTATTATCAGTTTTTTAATATATGAACAATTGTAACACAAGTGATAAATACCTTCCATTAATTTATGAAGCCTAATTTTTGTGTTAGTTGTCTCAGATTCTTAATGAGGGTTCTAAAATATTTCCTTGAGTTAACAGTTCTTGACTCATGATTTCAGTTATTTTTAGCCTTTTTAAAAATTTATTTTATTGTTGAGAGTATTACAGATGTTTGCCCTTTTTAACATGGCACTAAAAGCTCCCTGTGGCGAGGGGAATATGGTAAAAGTCTGTAGTTAATGTCTTTCCTGTTCCTAGATGCCTTCCTTAAATGGTCTATTCCTTTTAGCACTTTCAAGACAGGTAACTATGTTCACCAGTGTTACTGCCTTTTTCTCCTTTGTAAACACTTGAGAAACATATGAAATGTCATTATATCATTTCTTCTCCCTCTTGCTTCCCTTTAAATATTTTGATAGAAAATATTTTTCCAGAAATAGATTTGGATTTATTCATCCATTAAAACTGTATTACTGTGGAATATTTTGAAGCAGCACCAAGGCTTTTTTTAGTTTAGTTTTTACAGATGTCCCTTTTCCCCTCATTGACCCCTCCACCCTGCTCCCGCCCATTTTTAAATTATTTTTTTATTTTTATCTGCATATCAAAAAATGCAAACTGAAAAAAAGTCATAAAATATTCTTAAACTTATTAATATTAATATTGACATATACAAATACTTTGAGTCCCAAAAACTACAGGATATTTTTGTCTATTGATTTTAATTAAATTTACTTTAGGTTGTCTGAATTGCAAGTAAGAGAGAAAGAAGAAATAGATGAAAAGAATCAGAAGCAAGCTTTTTATTCCAGCTCTTGGGGGGAAAAACTAATAAGCTACCTCCACAGTGAATTTCTAGTGAATCATTAACCAGGGATTTGTTGCCTTGGTTACTGAGCCAGGTAGAGATTCTAGTAAAAAAAAAAAAAAAGGCAATGTGACCTATGAGCTCAGAAAACTGAAGTAAAATTTCTACATGTTATTTGTAGTTTCTAAAGGAAGAAATAAGAATTTTTAAATGTATATTTAAATAAGAGGGGAAAAATAATACCTTGATTTTAGACTCAATGTCAACACATTTACACACACTCACAAACACACACACACTAAATAATAGCACCTCAGTGCTTGTTTGCTTGTGAGATTCTATAAGATATAGACCATTTCCTATACAGAAGACATCTCCCATCCTAGAAAACAAAGCACTTTGCTTCTCAGTGGTGACTGGACATGCCATTGGTAGAAAATATTTTGATAGCAATACGTTTATAAAACAAGCATTCAAAAAGCAGAATAACTGAGTAGATTTTCCAAGCAAAATATCTCTGTGGATTTTTCATTGAGTTTTTGGCCTATGATTCTTTACATTATACTGTATCAAAATAAAAATCACATGAATATGGGTACCAAACGTAGAACCAAAGGCAAAAACAAGATGCAGAATTTTAAAGGATGACTTCAATTATCAACCTTATCTTTATTACTAACTCAGGATCAAATTGATGATTTACTACACAACATCCAGTGATGGCAGAGACTACAGTATCTGTGATGGTTCGTTTTGTTCTACTTCTCTCAAGAACCCTGAATATATCAGTATCCAAGCTCTACTTCTCACTCTTTTGGGCCAATCCTCCAAACCAGTCCAGTTCATTTTAAAACCAAGACCCAATGGTAGAGAGTAAAGGGCTGGCAAGTTGATAGCTGCCCCATGGATAAGAGTGGGGCATTTAATAAGAAACAATAAGAACTTAAATTCTGCCAACAGTTAGTGATAAACAGACAGCCTGATGTAGCCAATAGGACAGGGGCTCTGGTATCAACTGGCCTGGGGTTATATTCTAGCTCTACCACTTAATGACCGAGTGGCCCTCAAAGTGAAACTGACTAAGCCTCGGATCCTCAGGTATGCCATAGGAAGAGTGATTGCTATCAAAATTCAGTGAGATGATACATGGCAAAGCTTCTAGCTCAATCAAAATTTCATTCTTCCTATTTCTCATCTGGACCTCTCTAACTTCCTTTTAAAAAAAACAGACTTCCTGAAATGCTTAAACTTGAGATACTAAAATTTAAAAACTTCCATACACATTCTAAATACTTTGAAACAAAGCTGGAAATAAAATTAAAAGGGTAAACTTAATGTTCAGATTGGAGATGTAAATTCTCATAGCATGCTTGTTTCTTACTCTGTGCCCAATCTTGAATGCAGTCACAAAGGGCTCAGGTCTTACAGCCCCAGACATAACGCGTTCATAATCAAGATATATTCGCAATCATAAATTACTCGGGGTTTGCAATCTTCCCACCATCCTCTTGTCTGTAACTGCAGGATTTCACTATCATTAATCCAATTTGGAAACTACTTAAAGTACTCTGTTCAACTTTAGAGCTGGAATAAGTTAAATGAGATGAATGTTTGGCATCTGTGGTTTATTGCAAATGCAACAGGAGGTGCTGAGATTGGCTTTCATCCCAGTATGGCTTTATTTAGACTTATTTAAGCTTTTTTGTAAACATAATGAACTTTCTGCCTTTATTTCCTGTCAAAGCTCTTAGATGCTTACTACTTGATATTTATTTACCCTTTACCTTTAAGAGACTGCCAAATCATAAGATATTTAAATATATTGCACAGATTTTGAAATTTTTAGGGTTTATTTTTGTCTCACTAGGGACAACAGAACAATGGCAAAAGTACCACTGGAGCTTTGAATTACCTGCTTAGTAAAACTTTATTTTTCGCCCTAACCAGTTTGGCTCAGTGGATAGAGCGTTGGCCTGCAGACTGAAGGGTCCTGGGTTCGATTCTGGTCAAGGGCACATGCTCGAGTTGCAGGCTCAATCCCCAGTAGGGGGCATGCAGGAGGCAGTCAATCAATGATTCTCACTCATCATTGATGTTTCTATCTCTCCCTCCCTCTCCCTCCCTCTCTGAAATTGATAAAAATATTTTTTAAAATTTTTTATTTTTCTTTCTTTCTCCATGATTCAAATAGCACTATATTTCTTATATAAAAGAGATGATTTTTAAATATTAGCCAATAAAATTAAAGGCTTATTTAATAGTAATATTTGAGTGTACCCACTTCACAATGAACATTTTTATTCTATGATTCCCGATATTTTCATGTAGAAGTTTGTTATGTGAGCATGGACTTTAACCTATTTTACGTCAGGTACTAAGGCAGACCTAACAAAAAGTATTACATGGTTCCTGCTTTCAAGGAGTTTACAGTCTCCCAGAAAGGACAAGCATATAGTCATTATTATATTTCTTGCCAAAGTTCCCTGGAAAAACAGCCTAAGGCAACATGAAACTCTGAAGATTTATTTGGGGCACACAATCCCCAGCAAGCAAAAGTAAAGAAAACTATAAGTAGAACTGGAAAGATGGAGAACAATGCAAAGTAATGTATTCCTTTACAATAAACCCTGAAAATAACAAAGCTGCAAGGGGAGGGGGGGGAAGAGAGACATATGTAATACTCTTTGTAATACTTTAAGCAATAAAACAAAATTTAAAAAAAAAAAGCTGGCCACTGATAGTGCATTTGTCCAGCTACTCAGATGTCTGCACTGAGACCCTCTTAGAGAAAGATCATGGGAAGGACAGAGAGGACATAATAAAAGATAACATCTAAGCATTAAGGCTGTACTAATGTGCTGGCTATCTTTCTCTAACAAGAAATCTCAGCCCCATAAGAGCAGTGGGCTCATCAAAGGATATGATTCAGGGAAGGAACCAATAAGCTCATTTACTGTGACCCTAAAACATGTCAATTTCCAATGGCAGAAATTAATAGTTGTCCTGTTTCATCTTTGTGCCCTTATGATTTTTTATCCTTTCCCAAATAAATTTGCTTCAGAAGAGAAGAAAAATCAAATATAGAAGTGATAACTAGTCTAAGATCTTTGGTTTTATGGTTCTACTAGAGGCCTGATGCACAAAAATTTGTGCACTGGGGCGGGGGGGTCCCTCAGCCTGGCCTATGCCCTCTTGTAGTGTGGGACCCCTCAGAGGATGTCCACCCCAGTGGGGACCCTCACCCCAGGAGGTTTGGCCAGCCTGGGTGAGGAGATGATGGCTGTTTCCAGGCTAGCCACACCCCCTTTAGGGTGGGGGGTCCCCACTGGGGTGCCTGGCCAGTCTGGGTGAGGGGCTGAGGGCCGTTTTCAGGCTGGCCAAGCACCCTGGTGACGTAAGCTCCCAGCCTCTCCTTTTTTTCTTTTTTTTTAATTCTGGGATTTATTTACCTTCTATAATTGAAACTTTGTTCCCTTTAGTGGAGGCCTGAGGAAAGCTTGGCTTCCTCCATCGCCAGGGGCAACCCACTCCTGCTCGCTCCAGCTCCGTGGCCATGGCTGGCTGAAAGCCTGTATCTGGGGTTTGTTTACCTTCTATAATTGAAACTTTGTTGCTTTCAGTGGAGCTCAGAGCGGGGAACCTTGGCTTCCTCCATCACTGGAGCAAGCAAGCCTCCTGCTCGCTCCAGCTCCGCGGCTGCCGGCTGCCATCTTGGGTGGGTTAATTTGCATATAGTCACTCTGATTGGCTGGTGGGAATGGCTTAAGGCGTAGCGAAAGTACGGTCAATTTGCATGTTTGTCTTTTATTAGTATAGGATGATTTAATGTAAGCTGTAGGCTTTAGAATTTAGCCTCCATATAAGCTGCTGATGAGAATACAATTTGTGAATTTATTTAAATAGTAATTTTCTTAGTTTATGGGCATAAAGTATAAGTTGATTAGCAAAAAAATAGATATTAATGCCAATTTTATAAGTTGAGTACAAATTATTTCATTCTGAACACATATCTATGTCTTCTTCATGAAAGTAGATGTCATTCAATTTTTAAGATTTCAGTTTCAATTCTTTCAGCAACTCATACTATACTTGTTAGGCATATATGTCCTTTGTTTTGTTCTAGACATTATATGGGGTTCCAAAATAAATGAACCTCTCCCTCTATAGAGCTTGCTATTTGGT
This sequence comes from Myotis lucifugus, assembly GCF_000147115.1. NCBI lineage: Eukaryota > Metazoa > Chordata > Mammalia > Chiroptera > Vespertilionidae > Myotis > Myotis lucifugus. Next base: position 179,167 of record NW_005871106.1, read on the forward strand.
TAAGGAGACCACCTAGAATTGAATCTCAAGGATAGAAGTAACTATGAAGATTTGTTAAGACCAACACATATACCTAAAACAGTTAATAATTATCACTATAGAAGTTACAGGTAAAATAAACAAAATAGACAATTGTTAAATAGTTAAAGAAGAGAGAAATAAATATGTTTGAGAACTTGAAGAAGATTGGTAGAGGAGGTGGTAAATGAGCTGCAACCTGAAGAATTCCCAGGCCATAAATATGTAAAACAGAAAGGGAAGAACAACACAGTTATAGGGAAAGAGCATGAGCAAAGAAACACAGGTAGCAATGAGCACAACAAGTTCTCAGGACAGTAGGAGGGGGGTGGGGGCAATAAGAATAAAGTTAGTAGAACAGAGAATAGTCTTTGGGAAAGAACAGGAAATAAAATTGATAGGATGGCAGAGAAAAGATTTAAAACTCCTGCACACCATGACATAGATTTTTAAATACACATGATATCCTCTAGTCTAGTTCTCCAGCTAACTTTGTTCAACCTTTCTAACCTGCCAGAAGTCAAAATAGAATTACTAATGGTCTAGTAAGTGACTCGACCGGAACTAAGTGCCTAAAAACAGGAAAAGCCTATATAATTCCAATGAGACAGCATGAATCACTCTGCATCATCTACAATATGCATTCCAGTGTATTTTAAGTATCCCAAAAGAGATGATTTATAAGTTCAAAAAGCACAGATTTTTAACCAGAAGTCATCACCTTTTCCTACATACACACACATCTTTTGGGGGGAAGAAAAGACAAATGCACAATACTGTTTCCTAACATTCAAAATGTTCCCTCTCTCAGGCCGTGTGGAAAATCTCATCTATAAGCCTTTCTTCATATTTCTATGGATTTTATTAACAAAGTATCCAAATAAATTCTCTGAATTACAACCAGAACTGTTATTATTTTCTTGGGGTTTTTATTTTCTTATTAATGTTCTCTTAGTTGCTGTCTAAGTTGATTTTAATTCTACATTTTTGTAACTGGAACATGATCCTGGTAAATTTTAAATATATATATATATATTAGTGGCCCGGTACACGAAATTTGAACGGGGTGTCCCTCAGCCCTGTCTGCACCCTCTCCAATCTGGGACCCCTCGGGAGACGTCCAACTGCCAGATCGGCCCTAAACCGGCAGTCGGACATCCCTCTCACAATCCAGGACTGCTGGCTCCTAACCACTCACCTGCCTGCCTGCCTGATCGCCCCCTAACCACTTTGCCTGCCAGCCTGCTCGCCCCCAACTGCCCCCACTTGCCGGCCTACTCACCCCAACTGCCTCCTACTGCTGGTCTGATTGCCCCCAACTGCCCCCCCCTGCCAGCCTGCTCACCCCCAACTGCCCCCCCCGCCAGTCTGCTCGCCCCCACTGGCCTCCCCTCCTGGCCTGATCACCCCTAACCACTTCTGCCTCGGCCCTGCCACCATGGCTTTGTCCAGAAGGACGTCCGGGAAGGTCCTCCTGGAAGGGCTCCCAGTCTAATTAGCATATTACCCTTTTATTAGTTAGATGCTAAATCACATGAATAGTGCTATGGGACATCTTTAGTAAAGTATCTGTGCAGATTGTGGCAGACCCACAGTAGCAGAAATTTTAGATATAATGACTTCTTTTCAGTTATTATTTGGTCTGTAATTTGATGACATACTGAGGCTACATTCTGCCCACATTTGAAAGATATGTTGATGGTTGAGCTTTGGCCAGGCCTGCTATTGTCCTGATGACAAACTGACAAATAGAACCTAAGAGTGTGTTTCTGTGGCAAAGCAAAAATTGCCATTTGTAGATAAGCCCCTGTGTGCTGATGGCTGCTTCCTCAGCCTCCTGCTATCAAAGGCAAGGAGCCCAGCTCTCCAGCCTCACCTGTGAACTTTGAGTACAATTCCTTAAAGAACTGAGACAATATCGAGGCATCAAAAACCTGAGGAGGTAAATGAGAATAATTCATTCATCTGATTCCTTATTTTTTTACTTTCTTTGCACTGCTTGTTTGCCAATTTGATGGTAAACCCACGTGGATAGAAATTAAACCAGACAAGTTAACATTTTTGCTAAATGTCATAATATGTGTTCTGTCATAACAATTTCTGTTGGGCTTCTTAAGATTGCTATCTTTTGAATGACAATATCATTTCAATTAAGTAAAAAGTTACTATTTATTTTAGCTGCTATCTACCAAATATTGCACTAGACCAGTGGTCGGCAAACTCATTAGTCAACAGAGCCAAATATCAACAGTACGATTAAAATTTCTTTTGAGAGCCAAATACCTGTAGGATTTGCAGCTGGTTGGAAAGATACAGGTAACTTTATGCTTCGAATAGGTACTTTTGTCACCCGCGCGCAATTTATGGACGCAACTAGCACTAACCACTGCACAATGAGACTACTGACTGACTGGCTCACTCAACTTGTCCAGGAATCGCGCGCGCCTACCCCGTGCTACTATCCCGCGGCCGGCCTGTGCCGCGTCTCCTGTCGCCTGACCAACCAACACCCCCCACTTCTTCTAACACCATTTCTTCAAAATAGACTCGCCCAGGCTGAAAATCGACTTCTGCATATGGGCCACGAAGTTTCAATCACACTGTACATGTGCGCCCGCACGTGGTATTTTGTGGAAGAGCCACACTCAGGGGCCAAAGAGCCGCATGTGGCTCGCAAGCTGCAGTTTGCTGACCACTGCGCTATAAAAATTGAGCTACTTAATAATAAATAAAGAGCCTCTGCTTTTGAGAAGCGTGGAGTCTATTGGAGAAGACAGACAAATAAGTAAAATGTTTTACAGTGATCTGCATTGAGTCTAATGGGATCTCAGAGGGGCACCTCACACAAATAGTTGAGATCAGAAGGCCTGAAAGAGGTGGGAAGGACAGGGCAGTGGCATTATCTTAAAGGGCTTGTTAAAAGAAGTGAGACTTGAACTCAGCTTTCATATGAATAGTCAGAAGAAAATGAGATAATATATTCCAGAGGGAAGAGCATAAACCAAGGAAAGGAGGAAATAAACAGTGTGATGTGTATAAAGACCCAGAAGTAGTGTGTTGCCACTAAAGCATAAAATATGGCCCCAGCCGGTTTGCTCAGTGGATAGAGCACTGGCTGTGGACCAAACAGTCCTGGGTTCATGTCCTGTCAAAGGTACATACCTTGGTTGCAGGCTCCTACCTGGCCCAGGTCCTGGTCAGGGCGTGTGCAGGAGGCAACCAATCAATGTGTTTCTCTCACATCGATGTTTCTGTCTTTCCCTCTCTCTTCTACTCTCCCTAAAAATCAATGGAAAAATATCTTCATTTAAGGATTAACCCCCAAAAAAGCATAAAATATGAAGCAAGGACAGCAAAAGATGAACTCTTGTATGGTCTATAATGGACTTCAAGCTTTATCCAACAGGTGATGGGAGTCATTGAAGATTTTATGCTAATGATAACATAGTCAGATATGTGTTACCCAGTAGACCTGGGGTGGGCAAACTTTTTGACTCGAGGGCCACAATGGGTTCTTAAACTGGACTGGAGGGCCGGAACAAAAGCATGGATGGAGTGTTTGTGTGAACTAATATAAATTCAAAGTAAACATCATTACATAAAAGGGTACGGTCTTTTTTTTTTTTTTTAGTTTTATTCATTTCAAACGGGCCGGATCCGGCCTGCGGGCCATAGTTTGCCCACGGCTGCACTAGACAATGCATCACCTGGGCAGAAGAATTAACTTAGTGTCAGGTCTAGTTAGATCTTGACAAAGAGAAAAGATTTGTGGATAGGCTCACTGACACATGAGCTTATGTGTTACCATGGTCTCCTATCTAAAAGTTTGTTTTCTTTCCTCTGTGTGTGTTCTAAAGAGACATGTTAATCTTTATCTTATAGCTCTGGAAAACCACCCTTATAAGAATATAAAAATGCTTATAAGAATGTTCACAAGTACTCTTGTAAGTTATGTTATATGATTATTCTGGAACATATCATTCCAGATGCAATGTATGGAAAGAAGGAATCTAACCAGTATCTCTCAGAGAATGGTAAACTATAAATTTCCACTGAAACAGATACCAACCCTGCTAATACAGCATTCTTAAATGTCAGAATCTCCACAATTATCAAGAAAAGTCAGGGTCCACCTTGTCCAGGAACCTGAATAAAACAATCCCTGCAGGAGTTCTTTTAGTTGAGGACCATGACTAGGCCAGAAGTACTCACTGGCAGTGACTCAACCCATACTCATAGATTAAAAAAATACACACAAATATAAATAATAAGCAATGAGGTTCTAAAATTGACTTTCAGTCCCTCTGAATACACTGGAAAGCACACAAGGCTAGTATGACTAAGAGCAAAACCTCAGTTGGTTCAGCGGGGACCACCTTCCTGTTTAGTCCCAGATCTGCTGAATCTCTGTGCTGTGCTACCCTGGGAATGATGCTACTTCCTTGCAGTATGATCATTCTTGACATATGAATTATTCAAAGTTCTTTTTACCTATTGATTTTTACTGAAGCTTTGTTCCATTCTAATATACTTTGCAAAATGCTTTCAGCCTGTTCTACTCATCTTTTGGAATAGCTTCTATCTGTATGCTGCTCTAGGCAGCTCTAACATGCACTTCATGTGTGGAAGTCTCTGCTCTGACAGCTGCATTCTCTCTCAGGTGCTGGGGTCAAGAGGAAGGTTTAATCTGTTCCCTTACCAGGAAGATTCTCCATGATATTGGAGCTCCAGTTATAAACAGTCCTACAATGCATATGCCCTTGACACTTCCTACCTTAAGGTACAAGACACTACTACATATATTCATTTGCTGTACTCAGATTTCTGAACTTTCACCTCAGTGTGATATATTTGACCTCATTATCAAAAATGTAATATTGCAAAAGTATCACTAAGGAATCCATCTTTTAGAAACCATTCTCCAGCTTTTCCAGGAAGAGAAACTTGGTTCAACCTTGTACTTCCTACACACTCAATCTTAGAACCCTATAGAGTATGCCCGAGGATAGGCTTATTTCAAATTGGTCTCAGAAAAATATCTGAACTTGAACTCTAATTACTTGTATTCTAATTACTGAGCATGAAAAACTAAATCTTTTCATTTACATATGCTTTCTATGACATGGTAAACTTCCCAGTTCTCCAAAGTTTATTTTGCATTTTAAAATTCTGCATTTGTTAATATCTGTATAGTTATATTTGCCATTGCTCACTTCTACTCTCAACTGAGGAACTTACTGGGTTGCTTAATAATGAAGCACATTTTGCTCCAGATATTTCATTTTTTTGTTAATCCTCACCCCAGGATGTTTTTCCATTGATTTTTAGAGATTGTGGAAATGAGGGGGAGAGACAGGGAGAGAAACATCAATGTGTCTCACATTGATTGGTTGCCTCCCACATGTGCCCTGGGGATCCAGCCTGCAACCAGGGTATGTGCCCTTGACCTGAATCAAACCGTGACCCTTCAGTTCCAGGGCCAATGCTCTATCCACTAGCCAAACCAGCTAGGGCCACATATTTCCTTTTTTTTTCTTACCAGAAATTCGGAGGACAGAATATATTGCTACTCCGGTAAAATACCTGGATAGGACCATTATCTTCACATGATTTGAGTGAAGAGAAGGGAAAGGATATTTATTTTATAAAGCCCAGAGTCAAGAAGCTCTATTATCTCAACTCTATATGGCATTGAAAATCTTAAGCCTCTAACAAAATTTTGTGGCATCCTGGGTACTCCATAGTTGCAGAAACATCTATATAAGTGTTTATAATCAACTTACCATTTCAGACTGAGGTGTTTTGGCAAGAATGCTATCAGTTCTGACCTTAACATCTTATGGTAGCACCCTATTATTAAGAAAGAACACTTCTTGTTATGTGATTTTGGTCTTGACTTGCTACAAACGTTCTCTGTGACAATTAATCACCCTCTGGTTCTCTGCTTCCAGTGTCTGTAAATGGTGATGTTAATAAAACCTGGCTCATCTTCTGCATGGTGATATTGTGATAGCAATAAATATACGTAGGAATACTTAGGGGGAAAAATAAATTGATATTATGGCATCAGCATAATATGAGCTAGTAATACAAAATAAGTTGTCAACTTGGTGAGAGAATGTGTTAAGCCAGTATGCATATGTTGGATTAGAGCTGAAGACCAACACCGGAGAATTACCTCTCTTCTCCCCACTGTCTGCCTTCAACCCTCCCTCAAAGACAGAGAATACTGGAGCTAACCTCAATATACACCCCTTCTGGCTACCACAGAAAGTTCTAAGTTGGTCTGAAATACAGCATAGGTCTTTGTTGTTATAAACATCTTTCTTGTTACATCAGAGTCACATAACCACAAAGATGGAAGAGATTCTAGCAACCATCTATCACAACTAACTACCTCATTTTTCAGATTAGGATATCAAGGCTTATGGAAGTAAAGCAACAGGCCCAAAACTACATGGCTCCTTAGTAGCACAGCTAGAGGTAGAATCCAAGTACCTGGATTCCTGGCCCAGTGTTTTCACCACTGTACCTCATTGTCTATCTCTTCCATTGTGTCTCCATCATTTTAAAATAGGTAACAAAAAATGCAATTAATTCATGTATTCATTTATTTAACAAATATATATTGAGTGTTTATTATGGGCCTGGCATATTAAAGGCACTGAGGATATAAAACATACATAATTTTCTGACTTCATGGACTTTACCTTCTATAGCAAGAGACAGCAAAACAATTTCTAAGGAAAAAGAAATAAAGCATGGGGGAGAGGAAATAAAGCTTCAAAATCAGGTAACCAGGGAAGGTGACTTTTAAGAAAAGACCTGAAAGAAGTGAGAAAATGTGCCGAGTTTGAAACCATAAAGATCCTAGAAGAAAATACAGGCAGCAAAATCTTGGACATTTCTCATAACAATATTCTTTCTGATATATTGCCTTGGGCAAAGGAAATAAAAGAAAAGATAAACAAATGGGACTAAATCAAACTAAAAAACTTTTTCACAGCAAAGGAATCCATCAACAAAATAAAAATTCAACCCACTGAATGGGAGAACATATTTACCAATATACCTGATAAGTGCTTAACATCTAAAATTTGTAAGAAACTTATAAAACTCAAAGCCAAAAAAAAACCCAAGCCAGTTAAGAAATGGACAAAGTAACTGAATAGACACTTCTCCAAAAAGGAGATGGCCAATAGATGAAGAGATGCTCAATGTCACTAATCATCAGAGAGATGCAAATTAAAACCACAATGCCATATCAGCTCACATCTGCCAGAATGGCTGTCATCAATAAGTCAACAAGCAACAAGTGTTGGTGAGGATGTGGAGAAAAGGAAACCCTTGTACACTGTTGGAATGCAGATTGGTGCAGCCACTGTGAAAGCAGTATGGAGTTACCTCAAAAAATTAAAAATGGAACTGCCTTATGACCCAGCAATTTCACTTCTGGAAATATATCCCCCCAAAAAAACAAAACACTAATTAGAAAGAATATATGCACCCTTATGTTCATTGCAGCGTAATTTACAATAGCCAAGATTTGGAAGCAACCCAACTGTCCATCAGTAGATGAGTAGATAAAAAAGCAGTAATACATTTGCACAATGGAATACTACTCAGCCCTGAAAAGAGGAAAATTTTACCTTTTGTGACAGTATGGATGAACCCGGAGAGTATTATGCTAAGTGAAATAAGACAGTCAGAGAAAGACAAGTACAATATGATTTCACTTATTGTGGAATCTAATGAATAAAATAAGCTAACAAAGTGGAGACAGACTCATGGATACAGAGAACAGACTGATAGCTGTCACAGAGGTTTGGATGAGAAGGATGAAGGGATTAAGCAAAGAAAAAGAAGACTTGTGGACACAGACAACAGTGTGATGATAGCCAGAGGGAAGGGGAATGGGGGAGATAGAAGAGGGTAAAGGTGGGATAAATGGTGATGGAAGGAGATTTGACTTGGGGTAGAAAACATACAAACATTATACAGATGATGTATTATAGAATTGTATACCTGAAACCTGTATAATTTTATTAACCAACTAGAGGTCCAGTGCACAAAATTCATGCATGGGAGGTGGTCCCCTCAGCGCAGCCTGCACCCTCTCCAATCTGGGACCCCTCGGGGGATGTTGGACTGCCAGTTTAGGCCCGATCCCCAGGATTCCTAGGATCGGGCCTAAACTGGCAGTCGGACATCCCTCTCACAATCCTGGACCACTGGCTCCTAATCGCTCACCTGCCTGTCTGCCTGGTCACCCCTAACTGCCCCCCCACCAGCCTAATCACCCCTCACTGCCTCTGTGTGCCCGTCAGGTCACCCCCAACTGCCCCCTCCCTGCCGGCCTGATCGCTCCTAACTGCCCTCCCCACTGGCCTGGTCACCCCTTACTGCCCCTGCGACACATGGTCGTCACCCACCAAATCCCCTCCTCTGCTCTCCTGGTCTCTACCTGCCGCCCCCCTAGCAGGCTGGTCGCTCCCTGGCGGCCCCCCCGTGCGCCTGGTTGCCCCACGCAGCCTGCTATTCAGTTATTTGGTCATCCCTCACTAACCTCCCTGCCAGCCTGGTCACCCCACTCAGCCTGCTGTTCAGTCATTTGGTCATCCCTCACTAACACCCCTGCTGGCCTGGTCGTAGGCAGCCATCTTGTGAGGGCATGATGGTCAATTTGCATATTACCTCTTTATTATATAGGATGTCACCCCAGTTAATTCAATTAAAAATATATATATGCCACAAGACATCGTTTTAAAAGTGTATAGCTAGCTTCCCTGGATGGCTATTTGAAGAAGGAAATGATCATTTGTATATATAGCTTACGTGTGTGTGTGTGTGTGTGTGTGTACACAACTGATATTTATTAAGTGCTTACTAGGTGTTAGTCACTCTGTTAAGCATGTTATGTATATACATTATCACAATATCCTCACAATAATCCCATGGGGTAAGTCTATTATTGCTTACATTTTAGAGTTAAGAAAAATGAGACTTTCAGATGTTCAATAACTTGCCAAACTTACCACCTAGGCTGGCTAACAGGAACTGAACCTAGACATCTTGACTCCAGAGCCCCTACTCTTTAAACTTTTGCCTAGAGTTTGCAATCCAGGAGATGGATTTGAGCCCCTACACCTGTTTTGTTTGGGCTGCATAATGTTTTTAAAAAAGAAATGTTCTTTGAATGCCTTTAGAAGTTAGGCATGTTCATTACATCACAGTCCTTATAGCCTTTATCCTTCCCCTTTTATCATGTAATTTATCTGCTGCACCAAGTACATCTGAGTTGTTGAAACTTGCTCTACTATACTTTTGCCTTCAATCTTTAACAAGCTCAGAATAAATCTAGGATAAAAAAAACACACAACATATTTTATCTCTCACCACTACCACCACCACCACCACCACCACAGCCATCAGGAAAAATAAAACAAAATAAGGCTGTCATTTCTTTCCACCACTTTTCCCTGTGGTGGTCATTCATGGTGCCTAAGGTTCTCTAATAGATTTGCCTCTGTAAGCCTAATTCAAGTGCAACTTCTACAATGTAGGGGCAAGTTGTTTTTTGCCTAGAAGTACAGGGCTATGCCATGAGCATGTTCTATAACAAGAGGAACTCATCTTCCAAGAGATGCATCATCTCATCATTTGTTTGATGTTGTCATATCCCTTATCTCTGAGCAGTAGCTTATGACACATATACGTGCTGTAAGTGCATGTGTATTTAAATCATTTTTCTTCTGAAATGGCAAAGCCTCTGCTGATGGGTGTTGCCTTATGAACTCATTATTAACTGCACATCCATTATACATTCAGCACATAAGAAGATTTTCTTAAATCACCTGTATCAGAAAGCTAGCATATTTCTTTGATTTTCTGGCTTTGAGTACTGGGAAGGGCTCTATGACAGTGTCTGCTTTTTGTATTTGGAGGACAAAATTTGAGCTCTGTGGGTAACCGCTTTTTTGTTTCTTTGAAGAAAATAGGAAAACACTTCTTAAAAAGCTAGATTGAAATCCTGTTTGCTGTTTTTAAAATGGTGGAGAATGTTATTTATTTCTGAACCTAAACTCTTGGGGACATTATCTTAGTATTAAAACCAGTTTTTTCAGAAGCTACTCTTTGTGTTTCGAGTTCCAACAGAGCAGGGATAAAGACGGGTGCTGAGTGCTAAATTGGGCCAGCTGCGTTACCCATCCAATGGGCTGATGTTTGCACCTGGGGCAGTGAAAGAGCACACAGTTATTAACCTCCTACGGGTTTCTTTTTGGTACAGGAAGGGTTGGATTTCTCTTCCTTTTATACATTTATACACAAGAGATGATTTTAGCCTTACACCTAAAGAGTCACCTACTATATGTTTAATAATTCAATTCACTGATTAGAACACCAGGACTCATTCTTATTTAGAATGTATTAAATATTTTAAGAAGTTAAAAAATAACCAATACACTCTCTCAAGTTTACAGACACATTAGTAAATATAATTCACAAAGTAATTCCAGTAATAATAGCTATTACTATTATCCTCATTTCATACACGAGGAAACTCAGAGAACCAAGTGACCCTCCCAAGATCACAGAGCTGCAAGTGATAATGGAGCAGGAAATTCAACTCGTGACTTATTATTCCAAATCCCAAATTCTTTCCATATGTTGGTTGTCCGTTTTTTTGTTTTGTTTTGTTTTTTTGGCTGCTCTGATATTGGTGATAGACTCATTAAGACAGGTGGCTTACTATCTCACCACTCACAATCTGCATTAGAAGTGGGTTGGGAGAATAGAAAATGCTCTGCTTTCCACCACCTGACCACTTTCCCTTAGTCAGTACGGGATATAAAAAGCTCCAACAGTGCCCTGGCAAGGTGGCTCAGTTGGTTGGATCATTCTCCCAGATATCAAAAAGATTACGGGTTCAATTCCCAGTCAGGCCATATACCTAGGTTGTAGATTCAATTCTTGGTCAGGATGCGTAAGGGAGGAAACCAATCAATGTTTCTCTTTCTTTCTCTCTCTCTCTCTCTCTCTCTCTTTCTCTATCGCCCTTCCCCTCTCTCTAAAAATCAATAGAAAAACATATACTCAGAGAGGATTTAAAAAAAAAAAAAAAGCTCCAACAGTTTGTTCCTAAACTGGTAGGCCAGTCCCGAGATGGAAATGTATAGCATTACAGGCCTACCTCAAGAAGCAAAAAACACATTAGTGCCTGGGTTTATATATAACAAAACAAAACTTTATGTGGATTGATGCTCTCTTTAAGATCACACCATATTTGGAAAGAAGGAAAAAAGGGAAAAGACATTATCAAATACCTCCCAGATTCCTTTCCATGAAGTGGAAGACAATGAAAAGCCATCATGTAACCTAATCAAGAACATTTCATAGCATAATTCCCAAGTCAGAGCAGAGTGAGGATTTGAATTCACATTTTCAACAGCCAGACCACACACACACACACACACACACACACACACACACCTGCTAGTTCTGTTCCCTGTGTATTCGATAATTTGTCTTATCCTTTTACTCAGGTGTCTAGTCTATGGAATAGCAGTGCCTCATTGTTTCCCCTGCCTCACTGTGGTCCAGGACACTTCCCAGAGATAACAGCCACTTTGAAGAACCCAATGAGAGGTAGCGTACTGGCCCCAGTTCCATCTCAAAAGTACCCCTGCAGAGGCAGGATGGTTTCACTGAGGTGATACAGACCTCAGCAGTGAGAGGTCTGAACTCTACAAAGTCTGGGTGGTAACGGTCTGCTGGAAAACTCCCTGGTTTCCAAGAAAAGTGTGACTGATTCCCCCAAAAACAGAGCTATCCTCAGGACAGAACTCACTCACATGTCCGGTCTGGCTCAACCTCTGCCCCACCGGGGATTTTCTCCACCTGTGTATTCCAACAGCAAGTGCTTTCTAGTTGCAAACACTGGCCCTTATTAAAACCTGTCTTGTGTATTTGAATCTTCAGCATAACCAACTCCGAGTTTGGCCGGCTGGCCCTCTGGATGAGGAATGAACTGGAGAAGCAAGCTTGGCTGTTCTAGACAGAGGTTCTATAAATAGGTATGCATTTATATAATAAAGACATATGTAAAATCTCTGTACTGAAGCGTGCTATCATCCTCTTGTGTAATGGGACACACTGCCTGCCACGAGACCTGCTTCTCTGTACTGTCAGGCAAACCCACGTCATCATGATATTTTCATGCTCCTTACTTTCTCTTTTCTAAATGCAGTGGGGTTTGGGAAGAGATTTGAGGGGACACCTATCAACAAATCCCATATTCCTCTAGCAAAGCAACAGGAAATCTGAAAGATGAGTGCAATTCTAGAACACTGGGGAAACAAATACCGAGAAAGTGCAAACAAAATATAATACTCAGAAAAACTGTAACTGAACGTTTTAGGAATTATGTCAGAAAAATTTAGAATTCTTTTGAAACGTCTTTAGAATTTACAGATAGCTTCATGATTGCGTCATGTACACAAATGTACACATCAAAACCTTTGTCAATGTAAGCATCTTTCTTTATCTCTTTTTGGATATTTAAAATCTGCCTTTCTGTGGGATTGAACTGTAGAAGCTTCCTTTAACTGAGTGCTTAGCTATTTCCTCAAGAAGGACTATTTCAACTCAAAAATATCATTTTTATTATTGATTTCTACTGCTTGCCAGTAGTATAATTTTTTTTCTTGTCTTATATGTCTATTTATCAAAATATGTCCAGCCAGCATTTTCTTGAACTACTTGATATTAGTACAGAGCATGGCACTAAGTGTATAAAGTTAGTATAATGGTAGTAGGTAGTTGCTGTTCTTATCTGTTCCTCTTTTGAAAATATAGTATATTTTATCAAAGCATGGATTAAGAGATGCACTCAAGTATGATATTAAGATCAAAATTCTGTCTTACAATATGTACTTTCATGAGTGTAAAATGTTAAAAAGAAAAAGGCAGTACAATCTCCTGTGAATATCATGAAGTTTAGAGCAAAGACACTAAAATCCATGGGCCACAGAGGTTGTAGGTATGGCCAGATTGGCAAGGACTCTAAAATCAACCCCTAAATATAGTGCTTTTATTTATTCAGTTATTTATTGGAGCATTTTATCTGCCTTCTTCCCCTAAGAAATGAAATGCCTCATCGTCGTTTTCTCCTCATTTTCCCTGTCTTTCCTTAGATTAGAAACTGACAGCTTAGATCATGTCTGTAAGAGCAATGAAACCACAGCCCAGCCATGTGTTATTTAAAGGCCTGGATTTCATTCACCATAGGTGAGGTTGACTAAAGTGAAAGGGATGATTTATACGGCTGGGCTGCCAGCAGGCTAGAGATCACAGGCCCTGCCTCCCATTGTGAACAAGATCTATAGAGGAAGCTGAGCCTCTAGGTTTCCACCAGGGCACTCATTTTACACAGTGTCACCTGACAGAATTTTCAGGAGCACAACTTCAGCCTGTAAAACAGAAAGGTCCCTGTAACTGGTTTAGAGTGTAACTGGTCAAAAGATAAGAAATGTAGGAAATACAAGTTCATAGCATGACTTTTCTCAAATACTAGACAGGTAATAAATGCAGAAAAAAATTGTTGCTTTGAACCTAATATTGCTGTCATTCCGAATGAGAGTTGTATTGGTTAAACTTTGATTTGAAATACAAAGTTTAAAATGCTTATCTCATTCCTGTTTCATGGGATTTTCATGATAATAGTGCTATTTTAAAAATATGACAATCCTCTCATTAGCCAGTGGCTCAGTGGTTGAGTGTTGATCTGTGAACCAGGAGGTCAGAGTTCAATTCCCAGTCAGGGCACATGCCTGGGTTTTTTATTGCTGGATCAATCCCCGGGGGGGGGGGGGGGGGGGGGGTAGGAGGCAGCCGATCGATGATTCTCATCATGGATGTTTCTATCTCTTTCTTCCTCTCCCTTCATATTTCTGAAATCGACAACACCAAAAAGAAACAAACTAAAAAGAAAATGCTGCAAATGGCAACTATTGTAAATATATTTCATTTAGGAAAGAGAAAGAGATGAAAGACATTTAGAGAAAACAGTTTAATTTCAGGGAACAAGTACAAGTCAGGAAGCAAACAATAATAAAAAGAAAGCCCTGGAAATACACTAAGTGAAAGGGAAACTCTTTTCATTTTCTCTCAGTCAGGTGATGTGAATCTTGTTTTCCTTTTTATTTTTTACAGACAATTGAATCTGTATAATCCATGCAGGAGTTAGAAGAATGGATTAGAGCTCTAAGGCTGACATAGACATTTGCCTAATATCTTTCATTAAGTGTGAAAAGAAAACTAAAGAGCAATATGTATTCATGAACTCTTTTATGGAAAAGCACTTTTAACCAAACCAATATATCACTATGTGTATGTAAATGCATAGGGAACAATGCACACCAAACTGTAAAAATGACTTCCTCTCAGAGAGAATTGTGATTGGTGTGGGAAAAAGGAACTTTGATATTTATTCTAGGTATTTATGTCCTGAATTTTTAATAAGAATGCATTTATATATTACTTGCCAATTTACATAAAGAGTACAAATAGATAAATGTTGAATATATATGCACAATCTCTTCTTTTTTTTTTAAATCCTCACCCAAGAATATTTTTTTCCATTGATTTTTAGAGAGAGTGGAATGGAAGGAGAGAGACAGAGAGAGAGAAACATCGATGTGAGAGAGACATATCGATTGGTTACCTTCTGCATGCATCCCGACCAGGTTCAGCATGAATCCTGCAATCGAAGTATGTGCCCTTGACTGGAATTGAACCTGTGACCCTTTAGTCCGAGGGCTGGTGCTCTAACCACTAAGAAAAATCAACTAAGGCTGTAGAACCTCTTCTTTAATGGATAGAGCTATAGACTAGAAAACATCAAGGTTAGATTCTAATCCAGCCTTAGAGCTGTTTGGAATCCAAACTCCACCCTTATTAGCTGTGTGACCTTAGACAAGTTACCAATCTGAACTGATGACTTCAATATCCTCATTAGTTGTTAGAAGCATCAAAAAAATAGACAAAATAAATGCAAAATTCTGCGTTTAAATTTTGGGATTTTTTAATTGCACAACTATAGCATGAGGAGATCTACTTTAATTGCATTGCTTATGAAAATTATATGCTAATTTGTTTAAGGATCAAATCAGTATAAACCAGCCTAAAGAGGATAATGAATACTTGGACTTCATTTGTCAAAAATGTGGTCCAAATCAAGAATTTGAGAACCCTGTGTGCTCACGGTGTTGTAGTTTGCATTCCATTTGGATAATTCACATAGGTCATTAAGAACCACCAAAACCAATACAAAATTTAAATTTAAAAAGAGCCTTTAAATTTACATTTCAAAACAGTTCTAAGGCTCTTTATTATTTACTCTGCATAGGCAGTTGTTTTTCCCCAGTGCTGCTTAGAAACCAAGAAAAACAGGGGTCTATTTCTCCTCCATCATCTATTTATTCTGAAAAATAAAAAGAAGAAACGGGGGTGGGGGAGGAGAGAGAGAAAGGGCATTGACATTTCCTTAATGGAAACCATGTTAGAAGCTGCTCCATCCTGGAATAGCTTTTTAGAGAATTTTATCTCCTACATTGGATAGAGGGAGCCACCTGTGCTGTCTTCCCCTCCCCAGTGAAGGGGATTTGTAATCCCCATTTGTTTTTGTGCTCTGGGGCCCCATCCCCTAAATGGGTGGTTTTTATGTGGTATCACAGATTTTCTTTTTCTTCTTCTTCTTTTTTTTTATACACTGTCAGTCCTTAACATGTGTATAATATCCTTATTTAACAAGCATTTATGTTATCCTCTTAGTAGATATGAACTTGTACAATGCAGATTTTATGTATATTCTTAATACAAATGACTTTCTACTTCATAATTTTACTAACACAACAGTTCATATTCACAAACTATATTTGTACAGCATTCTCGAAGAGGAAGCAACATAATTTTAAAAGGGAATTGAGGTGTGTATTTTTTTAAGTAGAGATTACAAGTTAAAATTTCACTCAGAATCTTTCTTCAAAATAGAGATTACAAAGCAGGAAAATATGAGTGGAGAAGAGTTAGGTTAGACCTTGTTAAGACTCTCAAGGAAGAGGAAATAGGCATGTTTTCCTTATATCATCAACTAATGAGCAGAAATGACAATGACAGAATTTTCTATTTCATTAAGAAATATTTTCCAAAATGAGGAGAACTTCAAACAAAATACTGAGTTCCAAATCAGTGAAAGAGTTCAAGCAGGAGTAGGTTGATCTTTCAATGATATTGTAAGAAGAAATAAAATTTATGGGATTCATGGTTAACTAGAGGATCACTAAGGAATTTCCAACATTTTAAGGGTCTGTGATCTGTGCTTATGATAAAGCATAACAAAAACCTTTAAAATGTGAAAATTGTCAAAGGGATAATAGGTTTACAATAGCTTTAACCAAAGCATGACTTCCCTGACAAGTTAAATTATGGTAATATTATATAGTGAGTAAGCTGCAGTACATTTTCTATAATTTTAAAGATTGAGGATTGTTACAGTAATAAGTTTAGTGAGTATAAGATAGTATAATCAAATTTCATTTCTTTATTAGAGTGAATTTTAAACTTTACTTAGAAGTGAAACTTAATTTGTGTTTGACGACCTTCGTGTGTCTCCTCTGTCAGCGAGTGTCTCCGGGTGGCCTGCCAAGGACTGAAACCCATCAGCTCTCTGGTAAATAAACCTGTGTGATTTCTTGCATTGTTTATCTCCTGTGTCTCCTCTCTTCTTAGTTTTTGGTTAAGCTTGGCCATATTAATTAATAGTAAGTACCCTTTGACATCTGTATTGGTATATCCAAATGAGGTGCTCTGGGTCACCTGTGCATATGTTCCTATAGATAATTGGAACAAGGGTGTATGAGGATGAGCCTTGAGAAAAGATGACAAATTTGTGAAAAGTTATTTTATTTTTCAAAACACACATACAACAGAGAGATAATAAAACAATAGATTTAAAAATTGTGTTTAATGAGTGCAGAAAAAAGGAGGAAATAAAACATTACCTAAATGATAGCACACAAATACAGTCCTTCTCTAAAAACTACTAAATAAGCCAGCCAGCGTGGCTCAGTGGTTGAGCGTCAACCGATGAACCAGTTCACAGTTCAATTCCTGGTCAGGGTACATGCCTGGTTGGTGAACTACCTAATGATAATTCCAATCACAGACAAGATGAATCAAAATAAAGAACTCCAAAATGAAGAAGCTATGATAAAATAATGATTAATGGGAAGCTTTGAAATTATTTAAATAAATACAGAATAAAATCTAAAATAACCAACGTGATTATAACTACATGGGAAAAGGTACCCTCCCTGTATCAGGAGAATAGAAGACATTCACATTATCAGAGACAGGGAATTTATGGCCAAGAAGGCTGTTTAAATAAACCTTGTTAAACTATTCCTTAGTTAGCTCTTCACCATTTAATACCCAGACCCCAAACTCCTTTGTCTTGTTAATTCTTCACAAATTTATTGTTTCTTTGTCTAAAAGATATAAAAGCATCCTGCTATGATCACTTCTTCAGGTCTGCATTCTCTTGTGAAGGATCCATGTACATGTAAAAATCATCCATTTAAAAATTCAATAAATATGTACGCTATTTTCCTATTAAATATATTTAAATATATTTTTATTGATTTCAGAGAGGAAAGGAGAGGGAGAGAGTGATAGAAACATCAATGATGAGAGAGAATCATTGATCGGCTGCCTCCTGCCCCCACCCGGGGTTGAGCCCACAACCAGGGCATGTGTCCTGACTGGGAATCGAACCACAACCTCCTGGTTCATAGGTCCACGTTCAACCACGGAGCCACACTGGTCAGGCTGTCTATGACAGTTTAGTTCTTAAGCCCAGCCACAGACCCAAAGAGGGTAGAAGGGAATTTTTCCTCCCCCTACATTTATAACTCTTTGTAAATATGAATTCGTTGCTCTTTAACCCCTAGATTCTTGAGTGTTGGTATTATAAATAATTGTTCACCATTTTATTAATTTTTTAATTATGAGTCTTCAATATGAAAGTTTAAAGAGTATGCCAACCTTGATTAATTGCAAAATAAATAATCCACTAATAAAAAAAGTCTTCTTAGTTATCTCCCACAACAAAGCAGTATGATTTTCTTAAGCAGCACATCCACTATGGTAGAACTAGAGGCCCAATGCATGAAATTCGTGCACAGGTAGGGTCCCTAGGCCTGGCTGGTGATCACGGCCAATCTGTGGGGCAAAATCGGGGGCCCCTGCTGGCACCGCCTTGGCTGGCCTGGCACCACCCGCTCACTGGCCCCACCCCCCACCACCGCCACTGGTCACCTCTCTCTGCGGGGCAACAAGTGGGGTGATGGGGGCGCCCCCACTGGCACCTGCCATGGCTGGCCTGGGGCCTGCAGGATGGGGGAAGCTCCTGTGTTGAGCATCTGCCCCCGGTGGTCAGTGCGTATCATAGCGACTGGTTGTTCTGCCAGTCATTCTGCCATTCGGTCAATTTGCATATTAGGCTTTTATTATGTAAGATATTAAGGTATTACCATCACAAGATAATGATAAATGCTATTCACAGTATATGAGTCTATTGTTCATAAATTAAAATGGAACTCCTTGTTTAAAGAAAAAAAAATCCTTTCATCTGGGACACTTTCAAAATGTAAGAATGTGCTCACATAAACAAAGGGAAGCAGAAAAGTGACAAGTGGCCAGAGACCTAAATCAAAGCTGTCACTGGGGTCTTCTTAAAGAGGAGACAAATTCAATAATTCTGTGACTTAATAACTGGCTAGACAACTGAGATTGAAGAGAGGAGAGATAAATGGTAACTACAAATGTATAATCCTGAGAGTGAAAAGGATGGCAGTACTTAGATCAGAATAAAACCAGGTGCAACAATCTGAGTGGAAAGCTTGGTTCTAATCCTGTTTTGTGTTTAGGGGGACAGTAGACATCTTAGTACAGCTATCCAATAGACAGTGAATAGAATTCTCAGAAGATGTGGGAGTCAGGATTAGAGAGGTATCTTTACGTTTCATTGTCATAACAGTCCCCTCAGCCCCCAATCCCAGGCATTATGAACCTATGACTAGATTACAAACCCCACGGAAACTACAAAAATATTAATTGGTTTAAGGGCAAGGAAACACTGAAAGAAACCCAGAGAAAGTAATTTTTCCCATATTTACTTCTAAAGAAATATCTACAGTGCAAGAGGGAAAAAAAACCCTCTTTTCCCATTGTAGCAAAATAGATAGACTATGACCTTATAATGTGATTAAAGTCCACTGGTGCTGATAAGAAAGGCGACACTTAATTATACACTGCTTTTCATCTTCTAAGCACTTTACACGTACTGTGTTAACTAATTAACAATAGAAAACCTGATGTTTCTTCGAAAATACTGCTGTCGCTACTTTTCTTCACCTTTTAGATGATTCTTTTCTAAATCTTGTAATACAACATGCATGAAATGGGTGATATTTAAGCTTTTCAAACTAATGATTATGGTAAGCAGTTCATTTTTCCTAGTACTTCAGAGTTGAATTACAAAGAAAAAAGAGTATAGGTAAGCTATGTAAAAAAGAGAAGCAACTCTACTGGCTCATGAAAGCCCATCTGGTGAGCACCACCAGTGAGCCCTGATAACACTATACAAGCAAGAGTCTGTGTTATAGTGTAGTTGGCATTGTTCTTTTGATTTTGAAAAAATGCTTTTCCATTTCGTATATCACTAACTGGGTTCCTTCTGCTTAAATGGTGAGGTTTCTGTAGAAATTGTGAATCATAATAATGTATTTGTAAGCTTACAGTAAATATTAAATAACACAATGTAGCCTTAGCTGGTTTGGCTCAGTGGATAGAGTGCCAGCCTGTGGACTCAAGAGTCCAGGGTTCGATTCAGGTCAAGGGCACATGCCCTGGGTGTGGGCTCGATCCCCAGTTGGGGGTGTGCAGGAGGCAGCCAGTCAATGATTCTCTCTCATCATTGATGTTTCTAACTCTCTCTTCCTCTCCCTTCCTCTCTGAAATCAATAAAAATATATTTAAAAATAAATAAATAACAATGTAAGAAAAATGTCTAGCCAATGGTAATAGTACCATAAGATACACAGGATTTGGAGTCAAAAAGGCCTGATTATGAGTCCTGATTATAGCATTTAGTGAGTAGGAGCCATGTATTATGTCACTGACATCTCAGAGTATCTTTCACAATGCTAAATATATAGTAAATATCCATTAAAGTTTTGTTGACTGAGATTGACTTATTAGCCAATAAAGTAAAATACTCATGTGCGTGTACATTTCATTTACCTCCTTCCAGGTGTACAGTAACAGGTTCTAGCAGAGCCTTTGAGCTCTTCCTGGTTAAGGCTACCCTTAAAGTGACTGGACTCAGAAAGCAGTTTACACCTTCATTTCTGAAGTACACATATTCTCAGCTCAGCAGCTCCAAAATGAAATCCGAGGGGTAGGACAGACCTGTTACTTATCTTGTGATCTGAGCTTTAGTGCGGATACAGTGAGTTCTAGATATCTAATGATTCTCAGTCTATGTATTGTTCCAACTCAGATATCTAAGGAAAATTCTTTCTGACCTCTGCTTGTGTGCCCTTCGATCATTTACTCCAGAGGTCATGGATTGCAAAAGCATGGATTATAATTCCAGTAAATATTTTCTTAGAATTGTTTTTTCCTTTTTCATTCTTCCCAGTCATCCTTTAATCAAACTGAGACCAGAAAGGTGGATGGGGGTGGTAGAAGAGGTAAAGGGGAGGAAAATGATGATGGAGGGAGACTTGAATTGGCATGGTGAACACACAATGTGATATACAGATGATGTATTATAGAATGGTACACCTGAAACCTATATAATTTTATTAACCAATGTCACCCCAATAAATTCAATTACAAAATTCAAATTTAAAAAAATAAACAAATAAATAAATCAAGACCTGAACAAACATGCACAAACTCTATTTTTTTTCTATCCAGACAACTTTTAAGTCCCTCTGGCCTATTTTTAACTTGTTATTTATATGTATTTATGATATAACCTATATCTATGTACATCTAATGAAGAGAAACTGCAAAATTTATCAAGAATTCTTTTCAGAAAACTGCTCTCATAATAAGCACAAATTGTTAGCATCTATCACCATATGATTTAATCACATAAAATCCTTTTCTAGCCTCATCCCCATAAGGTACCTCTCTATTACGTTATAAAGATAAATTACAAAATGTTTTGCGTGACACAAACTATTACAGAATTCTAGGGGGAATGTTAAGATACTTCCAAAGTTTTCTCATAAGTAGCTACAGCTAAAAGTCAGCCTCACATTCTTAAATCAACTGATTTCTTTCACAATATTTACTTCTGGAAAAACAATTTACAACTGAACCCAGCTATATAATAAGGTCAACACAAACATGTATCAGAACTAAATACGCCATTGTGTGTTTGAAGACATAATAGTTAAGTGTTCAGCTTAGAAATTTGCTTCGGTTGGGTTAAGAATTGTCTATACCATATTATTCTATCCTGCAATGCAGCTAATTCCAAATTATCTCTGAGGATTGGATATGAGCAATTAGGATTCACAGATAAAGCCCAAATTTATATTAGCCAGTAGTTAAATCCCAACCATCCATTGCTACTTGAAGGAAGCATTGACTTTGGGGTAAATACAAATATTGGGAAATTTCTCCATTAAACCTTTCTTCTATTTCCTTTCACTCAGATTAGCTGTTAAATCACAATTCTCTTTTTTGTATGATATTTTATTCCATTTATATTCCATTTATTTAGAGGAACATAGTGCCATTATGTCTTTTGAATTTTTACATAGCTAACTCAAAAAAATGTTTGTTAAAACAAAACATTCTATATATTAAATTTTGAGAATATTTCATTTTCTTTGCATCTTTATTACCAAATCATTGTTTACTTTTGTAACTTAAGAGTGAAAATCACAAACACTCATAACATTTTTTATCTTTGAGAAACTTTGTTTTACCAAAACATGAACATTTTTATACTTTCTCTGAAGCTCCTGTCGATATTCTCAAATATAGCAACTACAATAGCTAATATTTATTGGGTATGTAATCTGTGCCAGTCGTTGTGCTCAATGCTTTGCTGCTATTATTCATTTAGCCCTAGGCAAGTACTATTAGTATCCCCATCTTGCATATCAGGCAACTGACACCTAGAAAGGCTAAAAAATTTCCCCAGTTTCAGCCAGATAATGAGTTGGAACAGAGAAGCACACTGAGGCAACAGGTTCCAAGGTTCTTAACTACCTCACCACATTTCTTCTTTGTAGCTGCTTATATTTCAGTCTGCTCTACAGACTTACCTAATATATGTCCAGATATATGTTAAAAAATGACAGTCAAACCTCATTTCTGGAAGGTCTTGCATCTTGAACAATTCGGTTCTTGACCCAGAAACCAAACTTCAGTTTTTGAACTGACAACCCTTTCAAGCTGATACCTCAGCATGACAAAAAGGATCTCTTAGGCAATAAACAAAGGAGAAACTGTTTTTGTTGCTGGCCAACTGCTGATCAGCACAATTTTAAAACTAAAGAGGCCATCAAAAGTACTAATGTTGCCAAGGGTGTGAAAGAAACATTGATCACAGGCAATTGAAGAGGTAGAAAAACTGTTGTTGATTTGGATAAATGGAAAACAGTTAACCAGTGACAGCATTTCAGAGGCAGTGATACACGAACAAGCAAAGATACTGCATGCTGGCCTGAAACACACCCCTGGACCGAGTGCTAAATATGTTTGGTTTAAGGCGTAGGGGGTGGTTTGATAAATTTAAGAAAATAAGTGTTTAATTATTGATTAAATTGTACATTAGACACGTACTGTATATATGAAAGGTTAAAACAGGGAATCATTTCAGGAGTCTGGAACAGATTAATTCAATTTATATTATTTCTTTATTTTTATTTATCTTTATTGTTGAAAGTATTGCATATGACCCCTTTTATCTCCCATTGACTTCTTCTAGCCTGCCACCACCCCATTGTCAGCCGTGAGCCGCCCTCTGGCACTCGTCTACCAGCTGAGTGGCGCTCCCACTGTGGGAGTGCACTGGCCACCAGGGGGCAGCTCCTGAGTTGAGCGTCTGCCCCCTGGTGGTCAGTGCGTGTCATAGTTACCAGTCGGTCTTCTGGTTGTTCAGTCGCTTAGGCTTTTATATTTATAGATGGGAAAAAATGATTCAGTTTTTTAACAAATCACTTCTCAAACAGCCTTCCAGAATGAATTAAGTTTGAGAACCAAGGTTCCATTGTATATTAATAAAGCATATATCAGCTTCTCAGATCAAGCTGTACTTAAAAATAGCTTAACCAATAAGAGGTATGACAAAACAAACATAACAGCAACCCCAGTGGTAAGACAATCACGAAGACTCAAATTCTTTTACTCTTCTACTCTGATATGTCAAAATTGCCTCCCCTCATGGTCCCAAGGGGCTGCAATTCTAAGCATCAAGGCAACAAACAAAATCCAGGGAAGCAGAGGAGCATTCTATACTGAGCACCTGTTTTTGTTTATTTATTGTTTTACTTTTTGAGTGAAAGAAACCTTTCCCAGAAGCTCCTTAGCAGATTAACTCTTGGGTTCCATTGCCCAGGAGAGGGTCATTTGCCCATGTCCAAACTGAATAGCAAGGGAAATAAGACCACATGACTGACTCATTCTAGATGAGATAGATGATAGATAGATAGATAGATAGATAGATAGATAGATAGATAGATAGATAGATATAGATACACACATATGTACACACATACATATATATAAAAAACAATAAGCACAAATTATCTTCTATCACCATAAAATGTAATCATATAAAAGCCTTTTTTTAGTCAAGATGTCAGGAAAGGCCTCCTCCAGAGGGAGTTGTTGTCATCATCATGAGAAGTCAATGTTATTCCTGTCTTTTGAGATAAGCAGCTGCTAAGAATTACAGTGAAAGCTTGGGTCCTGACCTGACAGTTAAGACTAGTTTGAGAAACATAACAGAGGCACTATTCAATTAATATTATATCTAAGAATTTCAGTGAATTCCACTAGAATTTCAAGGCCTGTTGTCCTTTATTTTTCATTAAGAACCTGCCTCTCCGTGTCACTCCCCAAAAAGCTTCACACTCTTTGTACTGGGGCCTTCTCAAGAAAGAAGAAAAGAAAAGGCAACTGTGGGAGTGTCGAGACAATTGCAAAAATGGCACTGGACAGAAAGGAGGGAGAAGAGAGCAGAGACAAGCAGAGAAATTGAGAAGACTTCAGGCAAGAAGAAAGGAGTTTGGAAGTCAAGGACAGAAAGGATGCTCTCAAGGAGCCTCTAATCCCTGCCTCTGCAAAATGGTCTCTGAAAATCAGAGGGCTTGTTTTAGAAACAGCTTCCCACAGGAAGCAAATCCAGTGCTTACACATAATACCAAAATCCTTCTCATTCCTGCTCTTTTCCCTTAGCATCCTCTCACATACTTCCCACTTCAGATCCTGCCTTTGTGATCATCCAATCTCAGTACTCCTTTTTTCAACCTCTGACATCCTAAAGAAATATTTTCTAATGAAATTTATATGTCAAATCCCAACCAGGAGGCATGGCAGGCTGAAGCATCCAAGTATGAAAGCAACTACTGACATTCACCCCACTTCACAGTGGATTTGCTTTTCATCACTAGAGCAAATACACTTAAGCTGCACAGTCCTTAAAACTAAATATGTATTAAAAAATATACATATTTTTATATATCTGTAGGATGTTTCATAAACAGCTTCATGATTTCATTCTTCTCAAGCTGCTAGGATGCAGGATGGGTGTCAATCAGTCTAGAGGCAAATTCATTTCTCCAGCCAGAAAAGAATAAAAAGCAGGAAGCTATAGTTGGGATTTCATGGCACTACTGAGCTGCCAGAAGGATTTTCTCTTATCCAATGCTGACATGATCTCTAAAAGCAAGAGAGTATGTGGAGCAAAGACTCACACAGCAATCTATATATATAAAGAGGCAATATGCTAATTGGTCCTAACAGTGTCTCAGTCACGACTGGTCAACAAGGTGGGCGGGGCTGTGGGGCCGCAGGGTGGGACTCCGGGTTGCAGGCGATTTCGTCCCATCCAGGCAGACTCCCCCGTGGCCCCACAGCCAAATCCTGAATCGGACCTGGGGTTTACTAAACTTTACTGGAGCTGCTCCCCACCCCCTGTCCCAGGACCACGCTGCCCGGAGCAGGGTGCCCCAGCAGCCTCCTGACACTGGTGGCTGGGGAGAGCTGAGTGAGGCGGGGGCTGCAGGGAGCCATGGAGAGGGGGGACAGCTGGAGCCAAGTTCCCAGGGGTCTGAGGAGAGTGCCTGACAGGAGCCTGGATTGCAAAGAAGGAAGAGGAAGTGGCCATGGGGAGCTCTTCCAATCCCCCTGTACAGGCACCCTACCCCAGCCCCTGCACCCCTAGGGGGGACGGGAGGCTGACAGGACCGGGAGAAGACCCAGCCTTGTGGGTAGCTGCAGCCCATACCGCTGACTCCCAATCATCCCCTCCCCCGCCACCACCCCCGCCAGGGGTGCCCACAACAATAGCACGCCAGCAACGACCCGTCAGCGCCCCAAGGCACTCCGGCCCGCAGCCCGCCACTGCCAGGCCTCCTCTGCTGGGGCCGGGCACATCTCTCCTCTCTACAACTCCAGACCCAGGTGGAGGCAGTCCTGAGCAGCCCCCCAGGGTCAGACCCATTTCCCCCCTCCTCCGCCCCCCACAGCAGCAGCACTGTCTCTGCAGCAGAAGCACACTGAACCTCGCCAGGGGGCCACGGCTAAACCCGCCCTCCTAGCCTGCCTGGCCCCACCCTGGCCCAGCCCACCTCGCTCCAGGAGATTGGAGCCCCACTCTGAGCACTTACAACTGTGAAACAGCCACATTTAAAGAATGGCGCCAAGTGGGGAAGTTTTACAGTTACTCCCCATTCAGCCTCACTGCCCCCCTAGCACCCCCTAGAACCCCCCCACCAGCACCTCCAGGGATGACCACTGCTACAGGGCTGCCCTCCGAGACCTGCCGAACCCTCTGCAAAGCTTCCATACCTGTAGTCACAGGAAACAATCATGCCCTCCTCCCCTAATCAGCACCTGCTACCTACAAGGGTACCCATGGGCAGTTGGGGGTGATCAGGCCAGCGGGTGGGGGGGCAGTTGGGGGCAAGCAGGCTGGCAGGGGGGAGCAGTTGGGGGTGATCAGGCCAGAAGGGGGGCAATTGGGAGCAATCAGGCCGGCAGACAGAGTGGTTAGAGGCAATCCTGTGGGATCGGGCCTAAACCGGCAGTCAGACATCCCCCAAGGGGTCCCAGATTGGAGAGGGTGCAGGCCAGGCTAAGGGACACCCCCCATGCATGAATTTCGTGCACCAGGTCACTAGTTAGAGAATAAATACTGAATGGGTGATTAAATGGAGAAGCACATATGAGGAGTCCACATTTAGAGCCAGGAAATCAGAAAGCAAGGAAGCCCAGAGCCCTGGGGTGGATATGTAGTTGGGTGCACAGACGGAATGGGACAAGCACATGGGCCTGAGTTCATCCAGGCCCTACAAGAACTGGGAATGTGAAGATCCTAGCAACCTTCTGCATCCGGCCATCCCACATCCTAGTGCACACTCACTTCCAGAAAGGCTCCTTTCACCATTTTCTTCTCACGGTTATACAAAAAATACTCTCTCACCTTTTCTACTGCCGTTTTCATAAGACTTCACTGAGACTTGCAAACAGAAACATTTGTACTTACACCCTCTCTGCTATGTCCTTTCTGATTATATTTACTAGTATCGTTAAAGGAATTATTTCTTCTTTTTTTCTCCACAACTAGATTTTTGTATGTGGAAGAGGATACACTCTTATGACCAGAAAAAGGTACCAATAGGGTTTTGTCTCCTTTCCACTTACCATATCCCTCATAACAAGTCCTAGAGATTTGACATCAATAGACCCTCCACCCCCTTTAACCATTTTTTTTGTCTGTTACTGAAAAATCAGAGCCAGAGATAAAGCTAATGAAAAGCTACTCTGGAGCTCAAATTACTTGTGAACTATCAATTCAATAGTTGAATGTTAAGCATGGTAATTCACATGGAAAATCAAGGACTTCAGGGTTTGCCAGCAGCCTCATGCTTGTCTGTGTCTAAGAATTCTCAGAATAGCAATTCCAACATTCTCACCCTTTTGCTTGATGTGCATGTGATTTTTGTAAATTGAGGATATTAATCTTTTATCACATCATAAGAAACATTTTTCTCAATATGCCATTCACTTTTTCATTCTGTTTATATTTTGATCTTAAATGGGGAAAGAGCTTATTTGGGGACAGGTCACAAACTCTGAGAATTTGCTGAGTCCCTCATTAGAAAAATGAACATATGCACATATACATTTGCAAACAATTTTAAAGGGTTTATGGACCTCTTGAATTCCATCTACAGACTCTTTAAGTTACATTACTGATTCATTACTCTTTCATCTGGGTCTTAACTACCTCATAACCAGACAGGGTGATATAAACTCACTGCAATTTCTTACCACTTTGATTTGTGAAAATGTAGAGTACTTTGTGTGTAGTATTGTGTTGGGGAAAGGCAGTGTGTAATGGTAGGAAGGAACTATTTTAGGAGTCAGAAAACCTAAGTTGTCAACCTAATTCTGTCACTAGCCAAAGGAACTGAGAAAAATACTTAATCTTAGTAGTTTATAGATCATCATCTATCAAATATGCATATATGTGTGTGTTCACTCACGTGTGTGTGTGTGTGTGTTCACTCACGTGTGTGTGTGTGTGTGTGTGTGTGTGCGTGTGTAAGGTCTAGTAAGAGAATAACATTCTCTAAAGTCCTTTCTATTTCTAAATTCTGTTATACAACACTTTTATTTTGAAGTCATTTAAGACCATACTGGAGAAAAAACATGTAAACTCCAAATAACATAGCTGTGACTATTCAGCACTCCTTAGTTACAAGTAGTTATACTACCATTTAATGGTGCGATTAAAAATGCATTATCACCATAGTAACGGCAACATTATAAGACACCAAATTTTTCCCTGAAATATTCATGCTGAACAGCATACATTGTTTTATGTAATAGTTGCTTCCACCTTTCATTTTCTTAACTGAAAACACAGTGTTCCCTTGTTTTTAATTTATTTGCAACCATAAAAAAACTATGCTTTTAAAATAAAAAAACTCTCTGATACTTGGAAACATAGAGTGCCAGTTGTCAACAGTGTCACTATCCCGTAGATTGAGAAACAATAATGTTCCCACTCTAGACAAAATTCTGATGTAATTCTCCTCCCACCACTTTTTTATCATTTTGTACCTATTTTTTCTCATTGTTGACCTTTTTCCTTTGGCTCTGTTTTTATTTTACCATCCCCTCCCCCACCTCCTGACACTCT
The DNA here is from genome assembly GCF_000147115.1 of Myotis lucifugus. Lineage (NCBI taxonomy): Eukaryota > Metazoa > Chordata > Mammalia > Chiroptera > Vespertilionidae > Myotis > Myotis lucifugus. The sequence continues at coordinate 207,704 of NW_005871106.1, forward strand.
GTCATTTGTACATCCTACATCCTATTTCTCCCTAGGTGGTCACTAAAAACCAAAATATGAGTTGATTTGAAAATGAACTCATGCCCAGCTGGTGTGGCTCAGTGGTTGAGCATTGACCTATGGACCAGGAGATTACTGTTCAATTCCCGGTCAGGGCACATGCCGGGATTTTGGGCTCGATCCCCAGTATGAGATGTGCAGGAGGCAGCTGATCAATGATTCTCTCTCATCATTGATGTTTCTCTCTCTCTCTCTCTCTCTCTCTCTCTCTCTCTCTCTCTCTCTCTCTCTGTCACTAGCTAAAGGAACTGAGAAAACTACAGCTTCCTTCCTCTCTGAAATCAATAAAATATATTTTTTTAAAAAGAAAAGAAAAAATGAGCTCACAAGGTTATTTGCATTTTAAGAGGAAAATCTTGAAGGCTACAAATCTTTCAAGACTCAAAGAAGTAAAGTTTTAGTCATGTAACAGATAATATGGTCAGAATTTAGAATACAGTAGTCCAGCCTCATGCCCCCTCAACTAACCCTAGACAAGCTACCTTGTACTCCATCTACTTATGAGGTCTCTCTCTTTTTTTCATTAAAAACTGTTGAGTTATCTACCCAGTACTCTCCTAGGCACCAGGGCTACACCAGCCAATGAAACATACAAGTGCATAGCATATATTTCTATCTAGTTCAAGGGGAGACAGTAAACCAAAAAGTAAATAAAGATAAATTCAGCCCTGAAGGTCTAAAAGAACTTTCTAAGTAAAGGGACCCACTGGTGCCAAGTCCTGAGACAAGGAAGAATTCTCCATGTTTTTGGAACAGGAAAAGGCCAAGGTATCTAGAGTATAGTATATGAAGAGGAAATTGGTTTAGGATGAGGTTGGAGAGAAAAGTATGGGCCAGTTCCTATAAGAGCTTGAAGATAAAAATGAAGAATCTGGATTTTATTCTAAATCTAATTGAAATAGAAGACTTCGAAGAGGAGAGTAAAATGATCTGACTTATTTTTTTAAAAGATCAGTCCTGGCAGGAGTGGGCTAGAAGAGAGGTCAATGGGGGGAAAGGGAGCATATATAATACTTTCAACAATAAATATTTTTTAAAAATCACTCCTGGCTTCTACATGGAGAATAAACTGTAGCAGGAGACAGGGAAGAAAAGAGACAAATTTGAGGAAACTGCAATGGCCAAAGTTGCGATGACCTAAGTCAATTTTGGTCATAATTGCCAGCAAGGGCAATGGCATGGGTGTCAGAAACTTCTTTTCAATTAAAATGAAAGCCTTTGCATAGGCTGTTAAGAAGTTTTATTCTCTTTCACATCTCTCCAAATGCCATCATGACTGGCATTATCTTGTCCAGATGCTGATGGACAAGTGAAAAGTACACAATCTTACCTTTTCTATTCCAGGACTTCTATATCCAGCTCTGATTTGGTCAAAATCTAAAGTGAACACAAATCATAGTCTCTCAGAACTTTTAATAAACCATAGTAAAAGCAGTGAATATGACTTATACAAAAACAATACAGAGTTAGAACCAAGGTATAAACCCAACAGTCCTACCTCCCAATGTATGGGTCTGTCCACTAGCCATACTTCCACTGATTCCAGATATTATGCTATGTCTCTACTGAAAAAAACCCTTATTTGTGTAATAGCCATCCAAAAAGAATGTAACAAATGAGTGAGGTGGCTAATTAACCTTAAGGTGTCATCAGACACTTTAGCAGAAGTTTGCCATTATCTTTTTTACAAAACGGAATCTATTCCTCACTAGTGTTGATATTATATGATACTTTTATGTTCAATCCACAAGACATCTTAAGACCTGGCTGAAAAGTTGCATGACACTTCCACTGCATTATATTGCCTCCAGTCCTTGCCAGTGACAGAAAATAAGAGACTCAGAAGCTCCAGGACCCATATCCCAAAGCTTTCCCACCCCACTGAGAGGGGAGAGGATTTTATCATTGGCCCAACATGGGCAAGATGTCCACCCTAGACCAATCACTGCAGCCAAAATGATGACAGCTTCCATTGCATGACAAAGGAGATGCAGGTCTAAAAACAGGGGGAAGGAGTTTTGACACACTCCAAAAAAAACAGTAAATGTCCACTCCAGACCATGGAAAATATTGAAGGGTCTAGGTCTGCATGCTAACTGGTTCAGGAGTAAGAAATAGTCAATTAACATTCACTGCTACAAAGCCAAAAATTGAATTTCTTTTAATGCAAGAAATAGTTTAAATCAGGGGTCCTCAAACTACAGCCCGCGGGCCACATGCAAATACAAATATTGTATTTGTTCCCGTTTTGTTTTTTTACTTCAAAATAAGATATGTGCAGTGTGCATAGGAATTTGTTCATAGTTTTTTTTTTAACTATAGTCCAGCCCTCCAACGGTCTGAGGGACAGTGAACTGGCCCCCTGTTTAAAAAGTTTGAGGACCCCTGGTTTAAATCATCTATATATATAAAAGCCAAGTGACCAGAACAACCAGAAAGACTAGTCGCTATGACTGCACACTGTGGCCAGCCAACCAGCCTGATGGGGGCGGGGCCAGCCAGCCAATCTTCCGAGGCCCCTCCCCCCGGCCAGCCTTGCCCCTGATCATGGTGGGCTGGCTGGACCCCACCCATGCACGGATTCGTGCACCGAGCCTCTAGTACTAGTATACTACTCATTTTTTCTTTAGTCATCAAAGGAGAATATTATGTCATTTCTGTTTCTATTTTTTCTTTTTCTTAATCCTCACCTGAGGATATTTTTTCCCACTGACTTTTTAGAGAGAGTGGAGGGGAGAAGGAGAGATAGAGAGAAACACCAGTGTGAGAGAGACACATTGATTGGTTGCCACCTGCATGCCCCCAACCAGGCTCAGGAGCCTGCAACCAAGGTACATGCCCTTGACAAGAATTGAACCTGAGACCCTTCAGTCTGCAGGCCAATGCTCTATTCACTGAGCCAAACCAGGTAGGGCTCTATTTTTTCAATAAGAGGACCTGAACAGATGGCAATAGACTAATTTCCACATAAGGATATAGTAAACAGTAAATTGAAAAAACACTTTTATTTGTCACATTGATTTTTTCTGGTCCCATCTGGCCTTAATATATGAATGCATACATATGTTTTTATTATATTACATTATTAATATGCACAAATGTTCAAAAAAATTTCAATAACAGATACATGAAACGCAAGAGTTAAAGGACTTGTAAACTGGAATATGGTTGTTTTACCTATTAGCAGATTCCTGTTATATGAAATCAAACCCTTTAGGCTTTATCTAAGTTACTGACTCCACATCTTTCTTTTTATATTATCTTAAAATAGGAAGCAGTGACAGTTTGAGGGAGCTAAATGAAAAGGAACTCAAACCAAGCAATATCCAACTTTAAATGGTAAGATTTACATGTAACAATTAACTATCATATTATACAGATACCCTCCAACTTCTAGCTATACATGCTGTATGCCCCAGGGCATTTATTTGTCAAGAAGCAACTTCACAAACAATACTTTCCAAGAAGAGAAGAAAGAGTTGGCTATGACTTCTGGGTATTTGAGGCAAGAAAAAAAGATCGCGCTGCTTAGAATAGGAGGCACTGTGGCCTCCTGATGTTTTCATTGCTGATAAATTACCAAGAAGGAGCGAGACTGTGAAGCTACCTTCTTTTATATCCTCCCTATGAAAAAAGGCCCTCTTTTCCATGCCTTGTTTCACATCTCTCCAGGAGACTAAAGAGGAAATACGTATACTGCAGAGAAAGAGAGAAACAGTTTAGACATTTTTTGAGCTGGAGTAATCACTCCGAGGCTCATCCTTTCTTATCCCTTTCAAGGGGATGATTGCTCGAGATGAGCCTGCCGCTGTTTTCTTCCTAGGCGTTCAAGTGGTAGCTGTCCAAAGGAGATTTTAAACAGGTGTGCTGCCTAAAATAGAGCCCTATCGGCAGTTAAAGGGCTTCTTATTCTAGTCACTTGTATTGTACTTGTTATTCAAATAGTCATATTGCTGATTCAAGCAAAACTATATGGCACACAAGATAGAAATAGGCCTAAGCAGAGACCTCCCTGAAAGGGGCTGCATACCTTTTCCGCCCACCTGGGGAACCACAAATATCAGCCAGAGGACTTAATCCAATTCAGGTATCTCCAGAATAATATCAGAAGGCTTGGGAGTCTTGATTGTTGGTCGGTTAATTGGTCAGTTAGTTGGCTCAGCATTTTAAAACTACAACTAAAAACAATGTTGAAAGTGACTGAACACACCTAATGGAGTGTATTACAAAGCCTATAGAAACTAGAGAGACACAGACCCCGTGCCATTAATATAAGAGTCACCCTGGTGTTCACCATCAGCACTTCTCTACTGAGGTCCTGGTAATAGTGTTAGCCAGGAGGGGCTGAGGGAATCATGCCTAGTCTGGCTTTTTCCTTGCATCATCCAAAGTATATAATATACTAATTCTCTTTTACAGTCACACAAAACCATGTTCTATCCACATTGGTCACTTCCTTCCAACAAAGCTGTTGAATTTCCTCTGTCTGAAATTTCAAAAGTTCAGATTCATAAACTTTTCAACTGTTACAGCCTTTATTCAACTACCCATAACAACATCGCTTCCCCCCTCCCCCAACTCTGACCCCGTTCTCACTGCAGGTGATCTTAAGACCACTGCTCCTTCCACACCTGGCAAGAATCAACAATTTCTGGGCTAAGTTTGACCTCAAGGACTCATTACTCAAAATTAAAATCATTTTAGGATTTCTTCCTCTGTCAAATATGCCCATTCTTCACATCTGTTGTTGAACAATTTCAGCCCAACTAATGAGGGCAATTTAAAAAGTACACTACAAAATTTATAGATTAAGGAAATCTTATTTATTTTCTAAATGTGTTCCCTGTAAGATTCACTTAAAGAATTTATTATTCTAAGTTCTTTGAAATTTTAAATTTTTTAATTTAGATGCCCCATTTTAGGATCACACTATCATTAAATAAGATTAGTTTGCTACTCTTCATAAAAATACAATTTAATTCATTTACAAATATGCATTGTAAATATATATTGCCTATAGGGTTCTAGTTCAAAGCACAACACCCTCGGTGAGAGGTACACTAGGAACTTGTGTGCTCACGCAAAGAAAACAAGAACTCTTATTCATCTCACCTAGACTCTACCACTTCACAACAACCACCTAAAACTTTGTGGCTTAAAGAAACAATGACTTATTATTTCTCAGAATTTTGTGGGTTGACTGTTGTTTTTTGTTTGTTTGTTTGTTTTCATTTTTCTTTTGTCTAACCTAAGTTGCTCCTGCACAATTGATCCTATCTTGGTGTCTGCCTCTGGACGGACCTGGATTAACAGAATAATTCACAGAAAGTATAAATTAAGAAGTGATTCAATAATGAGTTTTCTTTGAACACTTTTCCCTTTTTCAGTTTGAAATTTTTTAAACTTCAGGAAAGTATGAAGAATAACACAATAAACACTTATGTACCCAACACCTGTAATGAACTAAATTTAGCACATTTTATGTGATTTGGCTTAGATACAATTATTCAGGAAGATGCCTACTGAGATAGACGAAGTATGATTAGATTAGTGTTCTCGCTCTCAAAAATATGCTACTTTGTTCTTGTCCCCTAATGCATAAGGTTCTAGGACAACTCAGGAAAGTTAGTTACCTGATCCCCCAGTGTTTTGAATAATGAAAATGCTAGAGGAGTACAAGAAACAATCTATAATGTGTACTGTTCATTTTTTTTATTTTGTGGCAGTTTATTTATGATCTTTATCCTTTAAAGATCCCATTTAATGGCTCTGTAAAGGTAGCGTAGTGGTTCAGCAGCATTCTTTTTTTTCCCCTTTATTAATTAAGGTATTACATATATGTCCTTATCCCCCCATTGTCCTCCCCCTACCCCCCCCCCCCCACTCATGCCCTCACCCCCTCTGGTGTCTGTTGGTTAGACTTACATGCATGCATACAAGTCCTTTGATTGATCTCTCCCCCTTACCCCCACTCTCCCCTACCTTCCTCTGAGGTTTGACGGTCTGATCAGTGCTTCTCTGTCTCTGGATCTGTTACCAACAGGTAGGAAAATCTCAGCCTCAGTGTTCCCGCTCATCATATCTTATACTGATTCACTGAGTGGGGTACCATGAGTGCCACTTACACCCATTATTTCTAAGTATAGTTAATCCAGAAAATCCTTAAAGATCTAGATTTCCAAATAAAAAGAACATCTTCAAAAGAAAATACGTTTGGAAGCAATGTTTTAATTGTAAATATTTTTTCATAGCAGAGGAAAATAACGTTTTTTCTTTAAATAGAAAATTACATTTTCAGAAGACTTTGGGATTCTTCCTTTCAAAAAGAAAGGTGTGCCACAATATGTATAAATGAGGCACAGTGTTTATTTTTAGCTTCGTATCAGTCATAAAAAGGTTTGTTTTATTTCTCCTCTCTGAGTCTTTTTTCCCTGTATTCACTCACTTATATATACAACTTGTTACAAAGAAACACCAGAACATCTTGACCAGGGATGGGGAACCTTTTTTCTGCCAAGGGCCATTTGGATATTTATAGCACCATTCACAGCCCATACAAAATTATCAACTTAAAAGTTAGCCTGCTACATTTGGCCAAACATTTAATTAACTCACCCCTAATGCCTTGGCAGAGCCAGACCAAATGATTTTGTGGGCCTTATATGGCCTCTGGGCCAGACATTCCCCACCCCTGATCTAGAGGTAATCCATTATTCAATTATGTTGACCATGTAACACTATAATTCCAGAAATCAAAATTTAATTCACATCTGTTTGGAATAACAATAAAGGTTATATCACTTTTTAATTCCATACCACTCAAAAATTTCCTAAACACTGTTGAGGATGGAGCTTTAGGCAGCTTTCTCTGAACATAATTTCCTACCTGCTTCCTCATTAGGACATCCCTGTAATTTAAAAAAAAAAGTTCATAAGTTGAAGAACACAGATTTTTATTCATGAACATGTTTGTCATAAGCTTGAGTGATTCAAGACAGACACAACTCTGCTTGTAATTCTTCTGTGCTATCTTCAAAGCTAGATTTTCTGCTTTCTTATGGGAAATTTTACTCCATCACTCTACTGAGTTTCCTTCATCTGTGACATTAGGATTGATATATTTCAGAAACACCAAGGAGATGACCAAAACTCAGAGATGTGGGCAGCCCCTACCTCCAAACTCAGGCCTTGAACATTTGGGGACAGAGACATAAATAGGAACTGGGGACAGAGAAGGAAAAAGGAGGAAAAGACTGGAGGAGAAAGGGAGAGAGTCCCTCACATATAGGGGGAAACTGGAGACATGTTGTCATATAAGGCTCCTTTGAGAACAAGGAAGCCAAATGTTTAATTTGTTTAGTAATCTGTTGCCTGAAGTTGTAGTATACCTCGGTCCTAGGGCAACCATATAATTTATGGCCCAAACTTGGGCCCTTTGAGAATAAAAGGGGGTGCTATTAATAATTAAGCAATGTCAGGACATATAAAACAGGGCTATCACTGGCAAACCAGACCTATTGTCCCATCAAGCATAACCTACATGTCATTATCCTCATTATTCAATGAAGTCAGCCACATCCAGATGACTTGTGTGAGGTTTTCATAGGGAAACTTAAAAGTGAGAAAAATAACTCCGCTTCGCCCTACCCAGTTTGGCTTAGTGGGTAGAGCATCAGCCTGCGGACTGAAGGGTCCCAGGTTTGATTCGGTTCAAGGGCACATTCTCTGGGTAGCGGGCTCGATCCCCAGTAGGGGATGCATAGGAGGCAGCCGATCAATGATTCTCTCTCATCATTGATGTTTCTGTCTCTCTCTCCCTCTACCTTCCTCTCTGAAATCAATAAAAATATATTTAAAATAATAATAATAATAACTCCACTTCAAGTTTTGGATGGTGAGTGATGCTGAACAGTAACAACTTCCCCATGATTGCCCACACTCTCTCTGTCCATTGCACTACTCCAGTGGGGAGTCAACTGAGAGCTGGTCATGGTGATTAAGAGAGAGGCCAGGTGGGGAAAAGCCTCTCGCACTGCATGTGGATTTGGAATCAGCCAATCATTTGATCCCTGGCCAACAAATTGGGTACACCATGTTGTGCCCTTGTTGCACTTCCTTTCTCTCCACACAGCAATCAGACAGGAGTTAAATGTATTCTCACCTAGAAAACTAAATATTTAAATTTTAATTTAAAAATACGTACTAGATGCTCCTTTCCTCTGAGCACCTCTGGCTAACTTCTATGGCAGCAATTTTCAACGGCTGTGCCACAAGAATTTTTAAAATATGTAATACCTGACTAGTCACTGACCTCTTTTCCTTAAAACTGTCAAATAAAAAAACAACAACAACAGTGTAAAACGGAAACAAAAGGCCCCTTGTTCAAAATGTATTAAGAATATCAAGGCAATGACATGAGTAAAATAAACCAAGCACAGAGTCCTGTGGTTGCATGTGTTGCGTGCCCGTGGAGTGTGTCCTGCTGCTCCTCCTCTCCACTCTACCAGTCAGCTCTTCGTTTATGACCCAGGGCTTTTCTTAACCTGTGGCACTCATACATGGCTCATCTGGAAGACTGAGTGAATTACAGTCCATGAGAGAGCCAGTGAATAAATGCCACCTCCCTCTGTCAGCCAGATGGCTAATTCCAAGGTGCATTCTACACGGCTCTCCAAGGGGGCCAGTAGGAACCAGCTTCAGCTGTCTCCAGTGCTCAATAGCCTGATGATGAACCCATGAATCGGTGTTCCCCCATTCCTTTGCCCACACACAAGTATGCCTCAGACTCTGCTCTCAGACTTAGACAAAAGCACATTTTTAGTAAAGTACTTTGTAAAGACCTGGCTCATCGAAGCTCTCCCTCTCCCTTTCTGACCTGCAAGAGTCAGTAACCAGAAAAGAGAAGTGAGAAGCAAATTCTGATCACAGTCCAGAAGAAGAAAAGGAAAAAGAGAACTTTATGCTCATTCCACCTTCCATCTTCTCAATTCACCCCTCTCCCCAACCATTTACCCTTCTTTGCCTCAACACCATGAACTCGTATTGCTTAAAATGCATCTGTTAAAAATAAATGAATAAATAAGTAAATAAAGAAAGCAAGCATCTGTTTACTTCGTGATACAAAAGTTCTAGAAATTCTATTTATTGATGTCTTGTTTTTCCTGACATTCATTTGGCCTTTATCCTGTGATAATCTCACTGAAAGAGAAAACATGATCATGACTCAGGCTCTAAATGAGGAAGGAGAGCAACATTCATTATTTCACCAATAATACAATAAACTCATTTAAAGGAAGTAAAGCACTCTCAAGACACCACTTTAAAAGAATAAAGGGCAATTGGATTTTTTGTTAGCTAAGAACCACACTCTGATAACTATAAAAAATTTTATATATTTTACTTGCTTTATATGTTACAGTATTATATTTTTCTTTCCCAAAATAGTATCCTTTCTTTCATATATGTTATTCATCAGCACAGTTATTCAATAACCTCTCTAAGGAGCCATATTAGAGCAGAAAAACTATATAAAACAGTAAAATAACCTTGGCTGACCAGCTTGACTGACCTTCCAATCTGGGTTCTGCTACCTACGAGAAGCCCACCCTTAGGCAAACTTCAGTAAAAACTCAGTAATCCAACAGGGTCCATACTGATACTATACCAGTATCAGTATTGGATTTTTCTATACTACTGATACCATAGTTACCAAAATATGTCTCAGTTTTTATAATTAAATATAATACTTTAATATATTATTATAAAAGTATAATACTGTAAGTACATAATAGAAGAGTATATTCTAGAAACCACTGAATATAATTGGCTATCAATACATTAGTCAATCATACCTATAGATATGATAAATAGCATAAATATTAGTTTGATTTTTCATGGTGTGCTTATTAATTTGTTAGTATAAGACAATTCATTGCAGGAATATCATGGTGCAAAGTGTCTTTGTTAAAAAATATTTATATCAACTTTAAAAAATATTATATTCTAACTTAACTTTTTTTACCAAAATCATAACACACTATTTATGTAACTTAAATAAATGTATTCACATATTTATTGATTCAATAAATATTTCTTGACGACTACTGTTTACCTGGAGGTAAAATAATACATGAAGTAGAAATGCATTGAAGCCTTCAGGAATTTATAGTCTAGTCAGGAAAACAGACAAGTTAACATGCAATTAGAATACAAAGCAATGTATTGGGAAGAATGTACAAAGAATGATGGGGGAGGTCCAATCTACTTTAGCAGTGCCTAAAAGGAGCACTTATTCCATACTTGAGGGGTCAGGAAATCTTCCAGGAGGATACATTAAGCTGAGACTTATAAAATGAGGAGTAGGGGCTGGCCAAAGAGGCATACAGAGATGGAGAAGGTTTAAGGCAGAGAAACTATATGTTCAAAGGCCTAAGCAAGACAGCAAGGTATATTCCTTTTTTTAATATATTTTATTGATTTTTTACAGAGAGGAAGGGAGAGTGGTACAGAGTTAGAAACATCGATGAGAGAGAAACATCGATTCAGCTGCCTCCTGCACGCCCCCTACTGGGGATGTGCCCGCAACCCATGTACATGCCCTTGACTGGAATCAAACCTGGGACCCTTCAGTCCACAGGCCGACGCTCTATCTGCTGAGCCAAACCAGTTAGGGCAAGGTATATTCTTTAAGGGACACCTATTTCAAGGTTTCACATGGCCGTATTACTCAAAGATTTTATATGGGTTGTATTCCTTAATGTGAATAAAATTTACTTTATATAAATTATCTCAAAACCTTCCTTCCTGCTGTGACTGCTCCACTGACAGGGTGGATGCAACATCGATGCACTGATGCCAATGATGTGTTGATGTGTTCATTCCACCCATGCACTGGTACCCTTGATGCATTGGTGCCATGGATACACTGCTGCTTTGATGCCACTGATGCAGCCCCTCAGTGATCTTCAACCAGTTGTCACCAAGAGAAACTCTTCCCTTCACTCTTAGACAACCTACTCCTAATTGTTTAACTGTTTACTTAAAGAAGATCTGTACTTTTTCTTACAAACTATTAACTATAGGTAATATGCCTTATTAACTATAAGCAGATATCTACTTCAGTAACATAATTCATCAAATTTTAGCCCTAGCCAGTTTTTCTCAGTGGTTAGAGCATCAGCCCTCAGACTGAAGGGTTGCTGGTTCAATTCTAGTCAAGGGCACTTACGAGACAACCAATCAATGTGTCTCACATCAATGTTTCTCTCTTTGTGCCTTTCCCCCTCCCTTCCACTCTCTCTAAAAATCAATGGAAAAAATATCCTCAGGTAAGGATTAACAACAACAACAAAATTTATAATCATTTATTTAATGCCAAATTTATTTACTCCTGGGCTTCTTTCTCCCTCTTCCTCATTCATATCTAGTGGTATTTGTGGATAATAGTTTGAATAATTATTTTTCATCCATACCTTTTAGACAATAATGATAATTGGTCATTTGTCTCAATGTAATATTTCAGATATTACTGTAATACCAAATTTAATTTCTTCCTTGTATATGCTTTTATTATGATGAAAAGTAATGGCCAAGGATACAGTTGTTACAAATATGCAACACTCTATACTGTAAGGTTAATTAAACAATTCACAATAATATTCTAACAGTAATTTATAATTATAAAGCAAAATAGCACCAACTAAAAACCATACTCAAGAAAACAGGGATGCTATAGAGATAAATGTTTCTCCTAGATATTGTGTTCATTACAGCTCTCTACATGGGAACAAGTACAATAGGAGTTTTGTCAACTTGCCAAGAACTACATAGTAGCCAGACTCTTTAACCAGAAATATACTGCATTAGAGTTCTCTAGTTACCTATTAATATTCCTGTATGACAGCTAAATTTTAGTCAACTTTAATAACTCCTTTAATAGGTTATTGGTAACTAGCCATTACTCAGAACCAAAACATGAAAGTCTCTAGAACATGTCATTTGCCTCTATTTTCCTCATTTGTAAAATAGTAACAATATTTATTCCTACCTCACAGAATTATTTTGAGGATCAAATTATTTTAAAAAGTTATAAATGTGATGTGGTTGATATATTTTGCAAATGTAAATTATTATTATTAAATCCTAAGATGGTCATGGCTGTAACAGCTGCAAACTTGAGCTGCTTTGAACAAATAAATGTTGAATTGTTAAAGGTCTCAAAGGATTCCTTGTAAAACTGAGGAATTCTGGCTAATGTTTAGTTGAGAAACCGAAATTGAAGTTATTTATAAAACAATATTAGAAAATTATATATTGAAGCTGAACTGATTTGCATAATATGCACATAGTTGGTCAATATAAACAAATTTCCTAACAAGTATGGTTCGCTGAGGTACTCCATCTCTAGTTTCTGTTGAGGAAGGAAAAGAGCCAAATTTTCACATTCTCCACTTGGGAAATATGCCCTATGGATAGTTACTAACACATTCTGCTTGTTTGAAATCATTATATTAGTATACACAAACTTACCTTCAGGATCTGTTTTAATTACAAATTTTCATGCATAAAACATGTGATATCATTTCAACATGTTCATTATCCTTTTCCCCATTCTTCAATTCACAAGGCAAGTTTAATTATGGTATATTCATCAACTCTTCTTTAGTCTTAAGATTTCTACAGATATTGGTTCACCTGAAATTTATAGAAAACAGTCCTCTGACAGGTTGTCCCTGATTGGGTTCCATGATAGAGGACAGTACCAGACAATGTATTGGAAATCACATAAGCACCAAAGCCACATTTAAATCTATGGCCCTATCATAGGGCTCTGATTATGGAAATAGATCCACATATTTTAGTGATATTAGCAGCTACAATTCTTTCTCAAATGAAACCCCAAGCAGTCATGCAGATTAGTACTGGTTTAACATTTTAAAACTTTGTTTCTAATTGGGCTTCAGAGGAAATGATTGCAGCTTCCCTGCTCACTTGTTCTCCCTACTTCACTAGGGTAACATGAAGCTTAATTAGACTTATGTTGAGGCTATTTGCTCCTCTGAAGTTTAAGTTTCCACAAATGTTGAATCATTAAATAATTGCAGCAAAAACATTTTTAAAATCCTTTCCCAAAATCAAAAGAGATTTGAGAAATCCCAAGCCATCTGAGGCTGGAGGGATTGAAATGTAATTAGCTGGCAGATACTCTAATATTTATTTGAGATGATGGACAAGAAGTTGATTCTGAGATGAGGAGTCAAAATAAAAGCCACAGAGAGTGAAAATAAAGAGGCAAACTTGTTTTTAAATAAAGCTAGAGAGACCTTCGGGAGAGAAAAAAAGTAAAAAGTTATTAGAATTGGGGAGGGGGGGTGTTAAACACCAAGGGCATCTTAGGCGATTTTTTATAATAAGGGTTAGGTACCCGATGGAGAGAGGGTCTAATTGAATTGGCGTTCAGGTGGCTGAAAGGAAAGCAATTTTGACCAGCCACCAAAAAATGGTTTTGAGACCCAGACAAAAAGTAAAAAAAATCTTTCTTTCCCAATAAGGAAAGAGTAAAACAGAGAGAAATAGCTGTCCTTACACTAGAGCGATTGTTTTCTATCCTTTTTCCACCAAGACATATATGACAAATGATGTTTCCACTTAAGACAGATTCCAAACAAGCACACAAAAACCTAGTAGGTTCAAACTTGTGCAATTTTTCACCACATTTCATCTCTCCCTCTTCAGCTTTAGAACTGTGATGTGTAACTACCATCTTTGTAGGCTAAGCACTCTAAAGTGTAGGAAAGGTTCATTATTCATTACTTGGAATATACCTCACAAGTGCTTTAGACACCTCAGGTTGTTACATACTCCAGCAGAATTAAGACAGGAAGAGCAACTGGAAGTTCCTAGAGAGGGCCAAAGTATCTGCCTACCTGTCTCTAAGCTCAGGAGAGCACGCACGTTAAAAGAATTCGATATTCCCCAAAGACTCTGGATCTGAGCCCCATCACTCACTACCAGTTTTCCATACTAGGAGTCAAGATATCTATCTGTGCTGAAATCATAATAAACAAAATCCAATCCAATTTTTTTTAATTACAATCTATGCATTTTAAATTTGGGGAAACTCAGAAATCAGCTCACTCACACCAAACAATGCTCTATGAAGGATAGATTGTAGAGGGAGGGGGAGAGAACTTGATTCTGATTTGGATCTGGTAAAAAATGTAAGTCTTTCTACTTTCACATCTTTTAAGAAACTTATTTTGTGCATATCTCCCTTTATCTGAGATGTAGTACTTATTGTAGTTACTAATCAATCATTAAATCACATGCAAATTTATTTAATTTTTTCTGCTTTGACTTATCTCTCCAATTAGATTGCAAATTCCAGATGATCAGGATTGTACCCCTCTCGGCCCTTTGGCCAATGCCAGGCACCAAGAATCCATTTTGTTAAATTCTTACATGATTAATTAATTAAGCAAACATAGCCCTGGCCAGTATGGCTCAGTTGTTTGGAGCATTTTCCCATACAACTAAAGGTGGTGGGTTCAATGCCCACACAGGGCACATACCCAGGTTTCGGTTTGATCCCTGGTTGGGGCGCACAGGGGGGCTACTGATTGATGTTTCTCTCTCATATCGATGTTTCTCTTTCTCTCTCTCACTCTCTCTCAAATCAACTAAAAAAACAAGTAAACATTCTCAGGTGAGGATTAAAAAGTAATAATTAAGCAAATTTAATGAATTCCTACATTCTCCAACATTATTTTCATGCCATTTATTATTTCCTATGGATTTATTTAAATGATATTACAGTTAAAGTAAAACAAAACAAATGGTGTGTTTGTGTGTGTGTGTAACACCTACAGGCAAATGGCAGATGTCAAAAACTAGGAATAAAGAAAAATATGTCTGGCTTTAATGAGACAAATCATCAAAAACTAAACATACTTTTAATCTTCGTAGCAACTGCTTTAAGCATGGGAATGTTGATGAGCTCTTGGGATAAATAAACCAAAGTGCACATCTGAATATAAAGAATCTTTTTGTTCTACATATATTAAACTCCTAATGACATAATGTGTATTTATTGTAATACTAGAGGCCCGATGCACAAAATTTGTACAAGAGTAGGCTTTCCTTCCCCTGGCTGCCGGCACCGACTTCCCTCTGGCACCTGGGACCCGGGCATCCCTCTGGAACCCAAGACCCAGGCTTCCCTCACAGACCCAGGCTTCCCTCACAGTCCCGGCTTCGTCTGGAAGGACGCCCAGTCTAATTAGCATATTATGCTTTTATTCTTATAGATATTATTCTAATGATTTCTTTTTGCATCAACTTTACTATTGAAAGTTATCTTCTTCTAATGTTACTTCCTTAATGAAAGCTCTTAAGAGAAAATATAAATCTAAGCAAGACACCTTAGAGCAGTGGTCGGCAAACTGTGGCTCGCGAGCCACATGCGGCTCTTTGGCCCCTTGAGTGTGGCTCTTCCACAAAATACCAACTTCTGCACATGGGCCACGAAGTTTCAATCACACTGTACATGCGCACCCGCACGTGGTATTTTGTGGAAGAGCCACACTCAAGGGGCCAAAGAGCTGCATGTGGCTCACGAGCCGCAGTTCGCTGACCACTGCCTTAGAGTAGCTTAATTTATACCAATTTGCTTTTACAGCCACATTATTAAATTCAAAATTAAAATGAGCAGTGCCTAGTCATATGTCCCTGACTTGTTTTGCAGAAATCCTAACCTAGAAAACAGTACAAAAGCCAGCAACTTGATTTCTAATGTTATGCTCACTATAGGGAAAATTGCAATGAAGAAAAGAGATGTTATCAAAAAGCCAAGTGTAGACCCTGGCCAGGGAGCTCAGTTACTTAGAGTGTTATCCCATTATGCCAAAGTTGTGGGTTCGATCCCTGGTCAGGGCACATACAAGAATCAGCCATTGTATACATAAATGAATAGAATGACAAAACGATGTCTCTCTCTCTCTCTCTCTCTCTCTCTCTCTCTCTCTCTCTCTCTCTCAAAACCAATAATAAAAAAGAAGCCACGTGAAGGTAACCTGAATTCCTCAAGGGACAGAGGATAATATTAGGTTAGATCAATATTTCTCAACCCTCACTGAAAGGTGAAACTCCACCATGCGTTTGGATACTGGAGACCCCAAAAGAAATAAATCATCACTAGAGCATCTGACTTTCCTCCCAAGTCCTCACCAAGTGACTGTGCTTCTCTTCAGTGTGTTATGAACCATAGATCTGTGATTGCCAAGAAAGTGTTCTATTGGTCCCTCAAATATGATTTTTACACAAAGAACTTGCAATTAAGAAAAAACTCATCCAATCCTCTGAAACTTTCCACTTTATACCAAGTTCTAGTTGTACGCATGTGAGGACTCCATTACAGATCAGAGTTACTTTTCCCTAGAAGGGAGGGAAGGGCAAGCACGAGTTTCTTGAGCACACACAGAGTCCAGAGTAAGCCACTAAAATACCAATTTCCAGCACTGAAAGTTTCTTTTATGAAACTCGGTCCAGAAAATATAATAAAACTATTTACAAAGGAATAAATAGATTTTTTAATTTGCATGCAAAAATTATTTGGAGCTGCCCTTATGTGCTATATGTCCATTAAGCTCTTGTTTTAGTTTCATTTTTGGTGAGCTAGAACACAAACCTCTCCCCTATTGAATGACCTGAGTAACTCTCAAACTCAACTTTAATGAGTTGGGTCAAAATACCAGTGCAGACTGACTTTTGGAGATTAATTGCTACCAAGATGATATCAAAGAAAGAAAACTCCATATGCAATCCTGTTGAAACCATACTTTATTAGAAATGGAAGAAACTTCGGATTTCATCAACCCCAGTATTTTGCAAATTTCACTCTGTACTGTAGTGGAGGAGTTTAGGAATTACTGAGATAAGGGGAGAGCTTAATGGACAGGATGCTGCTATCCCATCCCATCCCACCCCAGCTTTCACCTCTGGTTTCTGCTCAGTGGTGTGTTTTTAATTTAAGAAAAGAGTCAGATTGTTAAATATAAACTTGAAAACTAACAAATTCTTCATTTTATAGGCAAGGAAAGGTCCAGAGAGATAATTTGTCCAAGCTGCTTAAAAGCACAGCAAAATGAATGCAAGTCTTCCCTTTTCATAATACTATACTGCCCCCTTTCCAAAAACATTTTAACAGAATTGACTATACAGAGACAGAGAGAACCTTTATACACTTACTATGTTTTTTCTAACTCAAAAATTTTAAATTATTTTATTCTTACTAAATACTACTTGTGAATAAGAAATCAAATTGAGTCTGTCTAATAAAGTTGCCACTAGCCCCATGATTTAAATTTTAGTTAATTAAATGAAACATCCAGTTCCTCAGTCACACTAGCCCTCTTTCAAGCATTCAAAAGCTACCTACATATGACTACTCCTTGGACAGACAGATACTGCACATTTCCATCCCTGCAGAAAGTTCTATTGCAAAGTGACGGTGTAGACAGTATCCCAGCACTATCTAAACAAAACAGCATTTGAGTCTTGTGCCACAAATGCCACCAAGACACACTAAGCCCCTCAATTTAGTAATATAATTTCTTTCAAAAAAGAATGGGGCAAGATACACATTTTTTTCACACTTTCTTCTGTTTAGCTGTAAGTACAAATATATGCTATATAAAAACTTGGGAATTTATCCTGTCACACTTCTCAGTAGAGTGGATTATATTCCAGCAGAAAGTTTATATAAGGGGAAAAACTGCTTATCAGATGATTCAAAAGAAACACCTTCAAAAATATATGTATACAACATCTTCATTGTTAACCTGATCTCAACCAAGAAATAACTAAAACACCAGAATCCTCGTGCATCTATCACCAATGTTTTGGCCAATTATTTCTAGTTCTCATACCAACATAAATAATTTAAACATATTTCAAATAATATAAAAGTATTTGTTTACAAGTCATTGCAAATAATGTAAAAGCAAAGCTAATCCACTCAAAGTGAATCAGGGCATCTCATTCCCAGTTATGAAAGTCCCTATGTTCGCATCAGCTCCAATTTTGCAGGTGAAGTTTTTTCTCAGTTTAGAATATGTTGTCTTTAATGTTTCAACTAATCTAAGGAACTCAAAAAAAGGAAGGGCTACTTAGATTATATGAAAAATGAGAGGGAATGATAAGCAACTACAAATGCAATGGCTAAAATATTCAAATGATAAGAAAATGAATAAAGGTTGAAATTTTCTTGCACATGTCCTATCTATAAGTAATCCTTTGTAATTAAAGCTACACTGTAGAATTTCATGTAATTAAATGAGAGTTATATTCTACAAATGTCTTGGCTATTCAGGGTCGCCATTTTACTAATCCTTTAATAATGTCTCATACTGCAACTTGAAAGAAAACTAACTGGATTATTTTATCCACTCATCTGCTTCATCAGAACAGATAATATTTTCAGCTCCCATTTGGCCTCAAGAAATATTTTATTTCTAAAGATTCTAAAGTAATGATATCTGCAGGTTGGCATTTTATTGATGGCTAGTTAGTAAGAGCAATGAGAGCACACACTAATCTCACTGCACCAAAAGGTCACTGGTTAGATTCCCAGTCAGGGCACATGCTTGTTCCCCAGTAAGGGGCATGCAGGAGGCAGCTAATCAGTGTTTCTCTTTCTTTCTCTCTCTCCCCATCTTTCTCTAAAATCAATAAAAACATATTTAAATAGTCCTGGCCGGTGCTGCTAAATGGTTAGTGTCAGCCTGCACACTGAAGGGTCTTAGGTTTGATTCCATCAAGGGCATGTACCTGGGTTGCAGGTTCCATCCCCAACCTGGTTGGGACATCTTCAGGAGGCAACCAATTGATGTGTCTCTCTCACATCAATGTTTCTTTCAGTCTCTCTCTCTCCCCTCCTCCTTTCCACTCTCTCAAAAAATCAATGGAAAAAATATCTTCAGGTGAGGATTAATAACAACCACCAAAACATATTTAAAACTAGAGGTCTGGTGCACGGATTCATGCACCAGTGGAGTCCCTCAGCCTGGCCTGCACCCTCTCACAATCCGGGACCCCTCAGGGGATGTTGGAGAGCCAATTTCAGCCCGATCCCCACAGGCCAGGCCGAGGGACTCCACTGGTGCATGAATCCATGCACCGGGCCTCTAGTATGCATATAAGATCTTTGGTTAATCTCTTCCCACCCTCCCCCGCTTCCCTCTGAGATTCATCAGTCTGTTCCATGTGTCCATGCCTGTGCATTGAGTGTCTGCTCCCTGGTGGTCAGTGCATGTTATAGCTACCGGTTGAACAGTCAAATGGTCACTTAGGCTTTTATATAGAGAGATAATAATAAAATAATAAAATAAAATAAAAGCACTATAGATACATAGGATACCCAATGGACATCAAGATTAGGGCATTTCCAAAAAAAATAAAAGATTAGGGCAGTTCCCACACAAATTAATATTCACCTACTACTAATATATATATAACTAGAGGCCTGTTGTAGGAAGATTCCTGCAAGAATAGGAGTGAAACAGAGAAGGGAGCGAAACCTGCCGAGGAGCGAAACTCCGCTGCCCCACTTGCTTCTCCGCAGCTTCGCTCCCTTCTGCAGCGCTTGGCTTCCTTCTAGTCTTTGCTCTGTGCCTGCATATGCAAATTAACTGCCATCTTCATTGGGTTAATTTGCATACTCATCTGATTGGCTGGTGGGCATAGCGGAGTGACACCAATTTGCATGTTTCTCTTTTATTAGTGTAGATATCAGATAAGGAAATACACTATGATAGAATCAAAAGCATCTTGATGTAAACTGATCACACATTTTTATGCAACCTATCTGTGTGGGATGATATCTTGAATAAAGTGTTAAAAGGTTATTATGAGAAAATCTGACAATATATAAAGCTTCATGCCTATTTGAAGGCTTATCTTCTTGATTACAACAAAGAAAAGTAACTTTGCAAGTATGCTTGTTGCATGTAGCATTTCAGCAAGACATTAATATACTGTCTAAATTATAAAATAAATTTAAAAATAATAAACTGGAATGTATGAATCACTGGATTAAATTATCAATTACTAGTATTATGAGAAATAGGCATACTTAATATTATGGCCTGGCCCGTGTGGTTCAGTGGTTGACTGTGAACCTATGAACCAGGAGGTCACAGTTCGATTCCCAGTCAGAGCACATGCCTAGGCTGTGGGCTTGGCTCAATCACCAGTGTGGGGCACGCAGGAGGCAGCTGATCAATGATTCTCTCTCATCATTGATGTTTCTGTCTCTCTCTCTCCCTCGTCCTTCCTCTCTGAAATAAAAAAATATATATTTTAAAACATTAGGATGTTATAGACCAGTGATGGCGAACCTTTTGAACTCGGCATGTCAGCATTTTGAAAAACCCTAACTTAATTCTGGTGCCGTGTCACATATAGAAATTTTTTGATATTTGCAACCATAGTAAAACAAAGACTTACATTTTTGATATTTATTTTATATATTTAAATGCCATTTAACAAAGAAAAATCAACCAAAAAAATGAATTCACGTGTCACCTCTGATACGCATGTCATAGGTTCGCCATCACTGTTATAGACATTCTCATTTCACCTTTAAAATGGAGATATAAAAAATTAAACTGTCTTCAGATTTGAATTTGTGAAAAATTATTTTCAATAGATACTTCTGATTTATAACAACCACTGATTTAGTTCTCAAATATTCTGACAACTTAAGTGCAAAATTTCATCTTCTATTATTTTAAGCAGCATGCGATATCAATAATTCATATTTTAAAAACCATCATTGTGTTTTGATATAAAATTGATTCACATGGACACAGACAATAGGGTGGTGAAGGTCTGGAGAGGGAGGCAGGGGGTGGGGCAGGCTGGGAGAGGTCAATGGGGTAAAAAGGGGACATATGTAATACTTTCAACAATAAAGATTAAAAAAAATAAAATTGATTCACAAATTTTAAAAAACCCAATGTTTCACTGAAGCTGGAAACATAACAATGCACTAAAATATCTCTACCAAGCCTGAAACGGTAAGATTTGGGGACCTAGGATTACTTGGTAAGATAAGTACCATATGATTTCACTTCTGTGTGGAATCTAATGAACAGAATAAACTAACAGGCAAAATAGAAATAAACTCAGAGATACAGAGAATGGACTGATAGCTGTTAAGGGGAGGGGAGTTGGGTTGCTGGGTGAAAATGGTGAAAGGATTAAGCAAAATAACAACCACCTATTGTCTCTTTGCATCTACAAAAACATACCTTTGGAATGTCAAAGTAACTTCTTTTCTGTACCCCTAAAAGCACAGGTACGCAGAGCAGAGACCACAAATCCCCTCATTGTTATTTGTCAGCTGTTAACTAACCTGCACCCACTTATGTAAAAGATGTATCATTTTACTTTTATTTCATTCTTTTTTAATTTTTTATTAAGGTATTACATATGTGTCCTTATCCCCACATTACTCCCCAATACCCCCCACTCATGCCTTCACCCCCGTTGTCTGTGTCCATTGGTTAGGCCTATATGCTTGCATATAAGTCCTTTGGTTGATCTCTCCCCCTTACCCCCACCCTCCCCTACCTTCCCTCTGAGGTTTGACAGTCTGATCGATGCTTCTCTGTCTCTGGATCTGTTTTTGTTCATCAGTTTATGTTGTTCATTATATTCCATAAATGAGATCATGTGATATTTATCTTTCTCTGACTGGCTTATTTACTTTTTATCCAATCCCATAGGATTCCCTGCTTTGCTTTCTCCCACCTCCCTAATTTATCACCAATGGATTTCATGTAACCCACTTACATCTTCTGACTGTAATGTAGTGCTCATTTCGGCAACACATATACTAAAATTGGAATGATTGTAATGTATAAAATAAGGTGCAAAACTGCCATTCTCTGGAGCATAATCTCAATCTGTTGAGATTTTGCTTCTTGGCAATTGTTGACAGTTTGGCTCAAATAAACTCACAAGAATTCTCTAAAGGTTTGAATGCTTCTTATGTTGACAGTATGCTTTTTCAAAATGCTAAGAGAAAGAATACAGACACAATAGATTATGTTTTCTATAATTCCATTTATATGAAATTCTAAAAAAGCAAAAATAATGATAGACAACAAATCATTATTTGTCAAGGGCCATAGCTGGAAGGAGGGGGTTGACAGCAAAGAGTCACATGAACTTTGAAAGAGAAGGAAATGTCATATATCATAATTACTAGTGGTAGATAGATATATGTTTCTAAAACTCACTGAAATTCTACATAGAAAATTGGAAATTTTTATTTAAAAATTATACCTCAAAATTTTTTAAAAGATTATATATAATAAATCAGCATAGTTAAGAGTGTTCCCGTGTCTCTAGCAGACAGCTGTCTCTCCTTGGCGGGCAGAATTCCCGTTGATTTTCACATCCAGATGTTATATGGGCACCTCTTCCTCACTCTAGTGCTCTGGTGGGGGAGCCTGGCATGGGATTGAGACTCCATGCTCCTGTGGGGGAACCTTTTCAGCTGACAGATCCCTCTAGAATCTCAGCCACCTGTGGGACTGAGGCCATCCCTTTTTGTATCTCCGCCCTTCCTATCAGTCTCAATGTGGCTTCTTCTGTAAAATTTTGGTTATGAGGCTTCTGTTCAGCTAGTCTTCAGTTGGTTATTCAGGTTGATTGTTCTGTATTTTAGTTGTAATTCTAGTTTGGTCCTGGGAGAAGTGAGTGTAGCTTCCATCTATTCTGCCACCATCTTGGATCCACCTCTGACCTTTTTACAAGAAAATTTTTTTAAATTTTTGCCAGAAAAATAAGCAAACTAACACATACTTGAAAAGTAGCCTTGAACACAATTTAAAATCCTCCAAAAATGTTCCCTAAACTCAGTACAAACTTGGCAGGTCTCTGAATGCTTTTCCCAGAATGTTATAGTATAACAGAGGTTGTATGTTTAGATTATACAGGGGCCAGATTGATAATGAGTGAGTGTCATGGAGCAAGAGGTACACTGCCATAAACTGGAGAGTACATGACCCCTCCCAAAAGAGCTGCCACCACTGAGTCCTACAGATTGACATAGGAAAGAAAACATACCGCAGTGTAGCCAGAGAATCTGAAGTTTGAAAAGAAGCAGAAATCTGAACTTGTATGGTAAATGTCCTGATTTTTTTAGAATGATGGTTCACATTTTTTATATCAATGTGTGAGCCAAATAAAACACATCCATAGGCAGAATTATGACCTCTGGTCCACAGTGCAGACTTCATGACTTTTTCCATAACAAAGTTTTGCCATCTTTCTAAACACTTAACATCTTTATTTGTAATGAGCCTAGAATAATATACAATGCTAGTGTAACTGAAGTAAAATTCATCTCAAAATCACATGAAGGCTAGTCACCTCTGGCCATTTTGCTGAACAACCATGTCCTGTTTAATTTCTAAGCATACTGGTTGGTAATAAAAAAAAAATCAGAATAAAGGGAGAGAGATGAGGAAAAACTGATGAAAATCACAACTTTAAGATCAGAGTCAGCTTCTAGACTCTAGAGGAATAAAATAATCCACATGTTGAAATTTGAGGACTTCATTGCCCCAACTAGTCCAACCGGGCTGTAAATTTCGAGCAAACAATTCCAAACAGTCCCCATCTGGCTTGATATAGTCTTTTAAAACCTCTGTTCGAAAAAGAGAAAAAAAACACAAAAATTATTATTAAGAAAGGAATCAATATCCTTTTAGCAGTTAAGAGTAGAAGAGCAAAAATATTTCCTTAAAAAAAAAGAGAGAACAAATTAATTTCAAGGATTTTGTCACAGGCTTTACTATTTATAGGTAGAAAGTCATTTGAAATAAGTACCCTTGAGATTGAAAAAAAACACTATGAGAACTTCCAGTAGCCCTGATTTATCGGTTTTCGTTTGTAGATGAGAAATGAGGATTTTAACACCCACACAGATGACTTCAGTTTTCCAATAATGCTGACATGTCTTCTGAGTACAAACTTAATTTATTTTTTAATAAATGCAATCCATGCGTAAAAAAGAAGTCTACAGTAACTATACAATCAACTCACCTTAAAAACTAAGATAAAATGTAAGTCTCTGAAAACATATACTTTAGTGAAAGTAAAATGAATGAACATTTGGACCCAGAAATATTCAGAACACATAATTAACAAATAACTATATCCCCCTAGCTATAACTTGGTAGTACTAAGAACATTCTTTCACTTTCAAATTATACATCCTTATTTACCTAAAATTTTCACCATATTATTCCCACAGTTAAGTCTTCCTTATTCATTATATTATTATTATTATTGAAAATGATATTTTGTTGGAAAAAAAGTATCTCATATATACTGGATAAGTAGCTGTGATCAACACTAACAGAAAGAAAAGAATACCATAGAAGCTTTTACCATGCTCACTTAGACAAATACTTAAGACAATTTAACCTTAATCACATTGCTAAGTTAGCTATTCACTAATTACAGAAACTGGGTATGAAAATCACAAGTCAGGGAAGAAAAGTCACTAGACAGGTAAAATAAAATCTTAATTGCTATACAAGATTGAGCTTGGAAGAAATCTATCAAATTCCCTTTAGTAATAAGGAGAGTTCCTTAGGAATAATTAATGTAGGTAAGGTTTAAAGGCCAATACATGAAAATTTTTATGTTTTTATAATGTTCTTCAATTGCTCTCACAGCAAGATACTTATTTGTCTGAAAGTATTGGCCCTGTTTAAAAAAAAAATCAAAGAATTAAAAGTGCCTGTCTATAACTCAACTGAATTTAAATTTGGGCTTTGCTAGCATCTAGGAGATGGTAACATAAAGACTTCTAGTACTTTCATAAGTACAGAATTAAATGTTACTGAACTTGAAAGAGAAAGATTTCCCCAAAGTCTTAGGACAATAACCCTGTAGCACTTTTCTACTTTTACCCCATGAATTCAATACATTACCAACCTCAGTTCACTTTTAAGGTGGTCTAAGATAATAGTAAACCAAGGTTCTCTTTGTTTTTGCTTATTTGTTCAGTTTTTCAGTACAAAGATGTTAGCAACTCTATTTTGGAACTTTAATCTGGAATCTAAACTGGAGTCAGCCAGTCAAAAATATTTACTATTCTAAGTATCTACTTAATCAGTGTTATGATTACAGATATCCATGTTTTCTAAGAGTTCACAATCTAATAGAAAAAGATGACCAGGTACTTAGAGTGGAAAAATACATACAACCTAAACCCATTTACCATGTCCTTTCTCAATGCAACACATTACTGCATGATTTTTTTTCTTTCTAATTGACAAAAAATAGAAAATCAAGGAGTAAGTCTTATGATGCTAAATATTTGTTTAAGTTCAAAAGAGGACAAATGACATAAAGGCAAATTAATAAAAAAATTATTCTTATTAATTTTAAATATCAATTTAAAAGTAAATGCAAGATCTTAAAAGTTTCATCACAAGAAAAAAATGTATAACTATGTGTGATGATGGATATTAACTAGACTTATTGTTGGTGATCATTTCGCAATACAGATGCTCAACTTACGATGGTTATGTCCTGATAACCCAGCACAAGTTGAAAACATCATAGGTCAAAAATGCATTTAATACAATTAACCCACTGAACATCGCAACTGAGCCTAGCCTACCTTAAACATGCTCAGAACACTTACATTAGTCTATAGTTGGGTAAAATCATCTAACACAATAAATGCACTGTAGGTTTTAAGTGATTTGGTTAGCCTTGGGACTAGGTGGCTACCTGGGAGCAGTGGTTCACTGCTGCTGCCCAGCATTATGAGAAAGTATGGTACTGCCTATCACTAGCCCAGGAAAAAAAATCAAAATTCAAAGTATGATTTCTACTGAATGTATATCGTTTTGGCACCATTGTAAAGTCAAAAAATTGTTAAGTAGAACCATCGGAAATTGGGGGCCATCTGTATATACATATATTGAATCATGTTGTACATCTGAAACTAGTATGATATGTCACTTATATCTCTATTAAAAAGTAAGTGCAGCCCAGCCGGTATGGCTAAGTTGTTGGAAAACTGAAGTCATCTGTGTGGGTGTTAAAATCCTCATTTCTCATCTACAAACAAAAACCGATAAATCAGGGCTATGAACCAGAAGGTCATGGTTTGATTCCCATCAGGGCACAAGCCCGGGTTGCAGGCTCAATCCCCAGTGTGGGGGGTGTACAGGAGGCAACCAATCAATGGTTCTCTCTCATGATTGATGTTTCTCTCTCTCTCTCCCTCTTCTTTTCTCTCTGAAATCAATAAAAGTATATATATTTTTTAAAGTAAGTGCATATATATTTAAATATGAGTACAACATGTACATACTTAGATAATTACATAATATCTGGCCTTAGTAAATATATGTCTAACCAATAATGAGGAAGTAATCCATGCATAGCCAGTCATTCTCCTTTTGTTCTGAGAGCAAGGAGCAGGGTTGGGAAGAAGATGCTCAAATGCTATATAGATTCTCATAAAACTATGTTTTACTCTTCAGATAGAGACTGTTACTGAGTAAAGCAGTAAAAAGGAGTGGAAATTCATCTAAGGTAAAGTATAAAAAATAAAATTTGACTAAAATACTTTTATTTCCTAATCTTCCTATTAAATCTTTAAACTTAAGAATATACATTTATAATGTTGGGTTATAAGCCATCATAGTTATTGATGGCTTATCTTTCAATCTAAGGAGGAAACTTCAAAACTTAAAAATCGGGTAAATGTATGATTTGAAATGAATATGCTGCTAATTTTGCCGCTTTTTATATTTTGAGGCAGAAATAACAAATTATAATTTTTTAAAAAATCTTGGTGTTTCTAGAAGCAAAAGAGAACTTTTCATTTTATGAATTTGCAGTTTAAGAACATTTACATGTAAAAGTTCTAAACATTATATATATAACATGTATCATTCTAAATCCTAGAGTTATGATCTCAGAAAAAATATACTGCAGAAATTTGAAAGCTGCTTTCTGGTAGCTTTAATTTGTGTAGCTCTACACCTAAAATACATGCACATGCTATATAATAACATGCACTCAAAAATAAAGGATTACAAATATTTCTTGTCTACCACTACTTACCCAAAGCATAAGGATTACATATATGGAATAATGTGATTCGCCCCCCACCCCATTACCTCCAATCTAACTTTTGTTTTAAATGGTTCTCAAAGTGTACTTGTGCTGCTCTCTACTGGGAATATGGCAGAACTGCATTTCATAGATATAGGCTGAAACACTAATTTTTATTAGTAGTAACAAAAAACTAATTGTTTTCACTATTTTACAACTTTATCTCTTTAAACATAATTTTATTTAAAAGTAATTGATAAATAGTTTAATTATTATTTAAGAATGAAAGATTTTGGATCTTAGCTTTTGGATTTTTAAAAGTAAAATAATAAGCCCTAAAGCAAACACTAAATTGAGCTTTGGCACTCACTGACTGACTAAAATTTAAGTGATAAGAATACAAATTAGAATTCCTCCATCAAATATAACTGGTGTCAAACAATTTTTTTTTCTCAAAGAGCAGTACAATATCACTTTTCATTTAAGTCACATATTTAACGCATTAAAGAATCTATGGCAGTCCAAAGTTTAAAGGCAATTATTCACAGAGAATCCTTCTTCTAAGTAAAAAAAATTAATCATTAGGTAGACATCTGAATATTTCTCAAATGAAGTAACACTACACTGTTTCTTCTATATAAGCAATTTAAGATACAGAAAGTCTAAGTGTTATCAATAAAAATTCTTTGGGGAATGTGTATTCACTTTCCTATATATCCTAACTCATAAACTATACCATTTTCTACAAAATAATATGACAGGATGGCAGCCTGTAGTTTTCCTGAGTAACAGTTTGAAAAGTTGGGGGTTTTAAAAGCAGGGATCATCAAATTAATAAAATATATATTCCTGAAGAAATTATTTGAATAGCAAACTTTGAATATCAAATTCAGTCTCTCTCAAGAATTTACATCCTATTGTTTGAACTTTCACTTGAAAAATATAGCATTCACGGAGCTTCTAGTATATGCTACAGAATTTCAAATATATTATAACCAATCCTCACATATCTGAAAGATTAAATATCATTATTCCCTCTTTAAATTAGGACTTTGAGGTGGAAAATGATTAGAGTAACTCATTCAAATTGCACCAGTATTCAAACTCATGGCAGTCAATCTCCAAAGCCAAAACTTTTCACTATTCCTTGCTGCTTAGTTTAATTGAATGATGAACATTATACTAAAGCATTAAGTCTAGTGAGAGTTGCAGGCTGCAGCAATTACCTTTACAATGGTTCAGAAAAGCAACACTACCTCAACATAAAGCCCTGAGAGTTTCTACCAAATATCAAGGGAACTGTAAACACCTCTGACTGCTATTCTGAGCTCCTGGTTTTAGAACAAGCAAGTGCAGCAAAACAAACAAACAAACAAAAACAACAAAAAACACTCTTCATATATTCTGCTATAAAATTTTAGATTAATTAAAATAACATATCTGATTTAACTCAAATACTAAATTCAATCCTTTTTTTTATTTTGACAGAAGTCAGAACAATTTTATTTAAAAAACATACCAGCAAGAGGTGGCTTATGTGAGTGAAGGGTACAAGGTACACTGACAATTAATTTGTGATCTGGAATGGGGAGCATATTCCTAGTTAAAAGAGAACAAAGT
This sequence comes from Myotis lucifugus, assembly GCF_000147115.1. Classification (NCBI taxonomy): domain Eukaryota; kingdom Metazoa; phylum Chordata; class Mammalia; order Chiroptera; family Vespertilionidae; genus Myotis; species Myotis lucifugus. The sequence goes on from NW_005871106.1 coordinate 236,540, forward strand.
AAATTATATTTTACAGGACATTTTTTATATACGAGCTACAGTTGCCTTAATTTTTTTTAACCTTTCAAATAATATCTGAATTTAAAATTAATTTAATAAAAACAATAATGGAAATCAACAATTTAAGTATTAAGTACTAATAATTTCCTTTTCAACAATTATGACAATTACATACTACATACTACATAAGGCAAAAAATATTATAAAATTTCATGTACCATACCATTCATACTTTTCTGGTATGGGACATTTGCAGATTTTTGAAAATGTAAAAATTAATGAACATCAATGATCAGTTGGTTAATAATTTTTAAAAACCTAAAGATTAATACATTTATATAATTTTGAAAAATCACCACTCCTACCTTAATGGTAAAGTAGTTTTTTCTTGAACTCTCCCCAGTATAAGACCTTCATAAGGCTTTTTGTGTGGAGAATCTAATGGGAACACAAACTCTCCTGAATTGGTGATCTGATAGGAACGAGTAAAAAAAAAATCATATATCTTTAAATATCCTGGAAAGGTTTGTTTGTGGGGTTTTTTCCTACATTTTCCACCAAAGAAAAAGAACTTATTATACCTCCAAGCTAGTGTTGTCTAATAAAAATAAATATAATGTGAGCCACAAATATGTATTTTAAATTTTCTAGACGCAACATTTAAAAAAGTCAAAAGAAAGCAGTGAAATTGATTATAATTATATATTTAATTTAATCTAATATATCAAAAATATTATTTCAATATGTAATAAATTCAAAAAATGTATTGAGATATGTTATATTGGTTTTCATACTATACCTCCAAAATACAGTATTTTATACCTAACACCAAATCTGTTTGGACTAACCACAAACTACCATATTGGACAAGCAGCTGTAAGGGACTAAAAATATTTTAAAAATCACTTTATCATCTTGTACACAAAAATCTCCAATTTTCATTAACATTTATTCCTGGAAACCATGCCATCATTAACTCATTTATTCATTCATTCAAATATTTAATGATTACTGGCAATGTGACTAAGTAGATTATAATACTTTCCTTCATTTATAGGAAACAGAGTCATTAATGCTGTCAGAGCTAAAATTAAAAAAAAAAGAAGCTCAGGGATTGATGAGATAGACAATAGTACAATCCTTGGGCATTATAAATCCAGAAATTAATTTTATCATTTCATCCTTAAGGGATCAGACTCTCAAAGACTCACTTAAGCTTCAAAATGTAATTCATAATAACACTATTAATTCATTAATTAAAGGTGAAGATATAAATTTTCATTATCAGAATATTCATATCTTTTATATAGAATCCTTTACCCCATATCAAAGTACCTAAAAACAAAATCAGGAAAACCTTTTTATCACCACTAGGGCCCATGAGAGATAGCACCTCTACCATACAGTGCAGTAAAAGCGCTGGAAATTCTCATTCTTTGGATATTCTTTATACTCAATGCAGATTACTCCTTCTGTTATAACAATAGGGTTTCATATACTACACTAAGTATTTAGCAGCAAAGTAGAAGTTTTAGACTATGTTGAAGGAGTAGAGCAGCGACGTGTTAAATATTAAAAAGTCCCTCGGCCTGGCCTGTGGGATGGGGCCGAAACCAGCTCTCCAACATCCCCCAAGGGTTCCTGGATTGCGAGAGGGCACAGGCCAGGCCAAGGGACCCCATCGGACCCCACCAGTGCACGATTGGAGCCAGGGGAGGGATGCAGGAGGTTGGCCAGCCAGGAAGGGACTGAGGGGGGGCTCCAGGGCGGGTCCGGCCCATCTCTCTCAGTTCCAATTGGCAAGACCCCAGCAGCAAGCTAACCTACTGGTCTCGGAGCATCTGCCCCCTGGTGGTCACTGCACATCATAGCGAGTGGCCTTAACATATCATTAGCATATTATGCTTTGATTGGCTGAACAGACGATTGGACACTTAGCATATTAGGCTTTTAATATAAAGGACTGTATTTTTGTTTTAAACTCTGGTCTTACCATATAATCTCTCAGAACTGATTACTACTACAAATAGTCTTAGTTTTTATGTATTAACATTTTACTGGTTATGAGTTCAGAGGGTAACCTTTTCCTGACTTTGGCACCAGTCTATTTTTTTTTATATATTTTATTGATTTTTTACAGAGAGGAAGGGAGAGAGATAGAGAGTTAGAAACATCGATGAGAGAGAAACATCGATCAGCTGCCTCCTGCACACCTCCTGTTGGGGATGTGCCCGCAACCCAGGTACATGCCCTTGACCGGAATCGAACCCAGGACCTTTCAGTCCGAAGGCCGACGCTCTATCCACTGAGCCAAACCGGTTTCGGCCAGTCTGACTATTAAAAGAAATGTCATAATGGGCAGGATGAAATAAGGTTTTATATCCTGTCATGATCCTATACCAAATCAACCAAAGCTAAGCCCAAAATACATCATGAAAGCAAAAATACAACTGTGAATGCTTGTTTGGAAAGCCCCATAAAACAGATGCAAATAAATAATGTACACAGCTTTTACAACATTTCAGTAGACTACAAAGTACAAACAAAGCATATAAAAATAGAACTCTCCTGTGTCTAACATGAATGTACCTATCTAAATATTAAACATTTAAGTGATAATAATTTGGCTTATCTTTCTAAAATTTAGGAGGGCTTTTGTGGAATTCATCTAATTGAACAATGTATTTTTAAAAGGATGTCCTGTAAACTCTGAATTAATGCCTTAATTTTTCTGTATATTTTGGTATTCTTATAGCAAGCAAGATATTAAGATCATTCAACCAATATGAGTGTTGCAATCATTCTTTTAAAAAATATGCACAGCAGCACATAAGGCACTGAAGGGCCTAAGTTAAGATTTAAAGTATGAAAAGTTCTTATTTCTGGCACCTTCCCATCTCTTCCACACTGGTTTACTTTGCTATTCTCCTTCCCATCCCCAGCAACAAAAGAAAGGAAGGAAAGGAGTCAAAAATGGTGACTGAAATTGTGGAGGTATAAAGAGGAAGAAGATGAAAGGTAAGGCTATTTCTATGTTTACTCATGAACAGATTCCTCAAAATTTTTGTTTGTTGTTTTTTAAACTACAGACATCAGAGCTTTTTAAAAAGTCATCCTGGTATTTTTCTGAGTGGCTTACTAAGGCCAGTAGTTTAGAACTCTGTTACAAAACAAGAGGGAACAAACAAAGCCTTAAAAATGAAAAGATAAAAGTATTTAGCAGCAAAGTAGAAGTTTTAATTAGACTATGTTGAAGGAGTAGAGCAGCGACGTGTTAAGTATTAAAAAGTAGATGCTATATTAATTTGACTTACATGTCATGCTATATGAACAAATTAACTTCTGAACTTACCTTTAACCAGTGCCATTCAGCAATTATCTCCACAGACCACGAAGGATAAAGTTCTTCTTTTACAAAACGTAAGTGCTTCTGTCTATTAGTCACCCAAGTAATAACAAGACAGTTTGGAGCAGCCAGTTTAGGGATAGGTATTTGTTTTATTTGCAGTGGTGACAAATAACTATACCTAAAAATAAATAGAAAAATATTAGCAAAATTTGCTGCAAAAATAACAATAAGCAGGGAAAAAACCTGTATAACACTCCATAAACACAAAGCTTCCATAGGTATGTATTTGTATTACTAAATATGAACCCACAGTGACATCCAGTGGACACACTATTACAGGCAAGTCAGAAATAACTTCATTTTTTGTTTTTACTTGTTTAAACTTGTCAGGCTATATTTCTTTATCACTTCTAAATGCATTACATTTCAGTAATTTTACTAATATTTACAACGTGCTTTTTACCATTATTGTTTGGTTGTCATAATCTGTACATCACACAGGGACCCTGTCACAGTGAGTCTTGACACTACTGTCTCAACATTCTACCGTATTTTCATCCCTCAGTCTATCATCCTCCTTCTTTCTTCCTTCCCAATCAATTCCACTGGCCTCTCTAAAACCCTCATGCTTTCATTACAAAAAAAATTTTAAAAATTAAAAATCCTAGTCTTGCATCTCGTGGCCATTAATAGTATGAAGTCTAGTTTCCCTTGCACTACTTGCTCTACAATACTCAATCAAATATATGTTGCCCTTTCTCCAACACTCAATACATACAACTGGGAGAAGCGAGGTCAGAACTCTCCTAGGAGAGTTCTGCTGCTTCCAGGATATAATTCATCCATCCTTGCATAAAATCCCCTTCTCTTTGAGAGGTATGCTATCCAGCCCTGCTAACCTCTAATGTTTCTTATAGAATTTTCCTCAATTTGGTCTCCTTCTGCCTACAGCTAAATTAAGGGCTGATATGCAATTAGTCTTTCTGCTCTCTCTCCTATATTCCTCAATTGACTACAATGAGGTTTCTACTATTAAATCTGCTCTAGAAAGAGTAAATAACATCAAAATGGCCAAATACAATAAACGCTGGAATCCAACTCTAACGCAGGGTAACTGTATGTTGTACACCTGAAACTGATATAAAATAATGATGAATGCAAAATGTAATTGAAAAAGTTATTGGCTAAAAAAATAAACTCAAATGGTTAAAGACTTAAATGTAAGGCTTGAAACCATAAAAGTCCTAGAAGAAAACATAGGAAGTCAGTCTGAGTAATATCTTTTTTTATATAGCCCCTCGAGCAAGGGAAACAAAAGCAAAAAAACAAGTGGGACTTCAACAAACTAAAAAGCTTCTGCACAGTGAAAGAAATCTTCAACAAAACAAAAAGACAACCTACTTGAAAGAAAGAATATATTCATAAATGATATTTCTGATCTGAGTTGATATCCAAAATATATAAGAAACCCATACAGCTCAATAATTAAAAAAATAAGCAATACAACAGAAAATGGGGAAAGGTCATGAAAGGACATTTCTCCAAAGAAGAATACAAAGAGATGCTCAACATTACTAATTATCATGCAAATCAAAACCACAATGAGATACTGCCTCACACTTGTCAAAATGGGTATCAAAAAGTCAATAACAAATAACAAATGTTGGCAAGGATACAGAGAAAGGGAATCCTTGTGCACTGTTGGTGGGACTGAAAACTGGTGCAGCTCCTATAGAAAACTAAAAATAGCTCCCTTTAAAAACTAAAAATAGATATGCCATACAACCCAGCAATTCCTCTTTGCAGTATTTAACCAAAGAAAATGAGAACACTAATTCAAACAGATATATATGTACCCCTATGTTCACTGCAGCATCCTATACAATAAAAGGCTAATATGCAAATTGTCCCCTCAGGAGTTCTACCAGGAGATGGGGAATTCGATCAGTCACTATGGAGTGCGCTGACCACGAGGGGGCAGCGTGGAACATGGCAGGCAACCAGCACAGCAGCTGCAGGGCACTGAGAGAGCAAGGAAAGGAGGAGGCAGGGAGGCGAGGAGGTGGGGAACCCGATTGGCCCTGATAGCCGGTCAGGCCTAGGGACACTACCCATGGTGCACTGGGCCTCTAGTTATTTATAATAGCCAAGACATGGAAGCAACCTAGGTGTCCATTAACAGATGAATGGATAAAGATGTGCTATACATACATAAACACACACACACACACACACACACACACACACACAAAATGGAGTATTACACAGCAATAAAAAAGAATGAAATCTTGGCATTTGCAACAACATGAATGGATCTAGAGGGTATTATGCTAAGTGAAATGTCAAGCAAAGAAAGACAAATTCCATAAGGATTTTCTTACATGTGGAATCTTAAAAAACAAAATAAACAAGACAAAACAAAAACAGACTTAATAGAAACAGAGACCAAAGAGATGGTTACCAGAAGGGAGGCGGTGGAGGGATAAGTAAAAAGGAGAAAGGGAATATCGTCAATAAAATTGTGGTAAGTTTGCATGGTGACAGATTACTAAAATTATTGGGGTTATCAGATAAAAAATGTCAAATCACTATATTGTATACCTGAAACTAGTATAACCAATATAAGATTGTATACCAACTATACATAAATTGAATTTTTTTATTGCATTGGCTATTTTTGGCCCTTTGCATTTCCATATAAATTATAGAATCACCTTTTCAATTTTCACCAGAAATAAAATATCTTCTGAGATGATGTTTGAGATTGCAAAAAACCTAGACAATTTAGGGAGAATAGATACTATTTACATATTCAGTCTTCCAGTTATATATGGGACATCTTCTTTTATTAAGATTCTCTTTGCTTGGGGGATATATTCAATAATATTATAGTAACTACCTATGATGCCACATGGATACCAAACTTATCGGGGTGATCAATTCATAAGATATATCAATGTATAATCATTATGTTCTACACTTGAAAGTACTATAATATTGTATGTCAACTATAACTGAAAATTTTTTTAAATATTTCCTTTAATTATTCTCAAAAATATTTTATAATTTTCAGTGTAGAGGTCTCATATCTTTGGTCAGATAATATCTAGGTAATACATTTGTAAAAGCTATAATAAACAGATTACACACACACACACACACACACACACACACACACACACTACACAAGCACAATCCTACCAGCTATGACAGATTACCTCCAGCAGCTTAGGGCAAAAGTCAGATTATTAAGGAAATCCATACTATGGTATCTATTTCTAAACTTTAGTGTTTGATATTAAAGAAGGCAAAAAATGTTGCCCTTTGCAGAAACATCCCTGAACGGGTTCAGTCAGTAAACTCAGTAATTAATAAATATGTTACTTTTAACATCCTTACACCTATATATAGCTCTAGTTCAAGAGAATTATCTACTTAAAGAAATTAAAACTTTAATACTAAAGTGTTTTAGCAGTTTGAGACAACCTATATCAAAAACTAACGTTTTTAGCACATGTAACTAAAATGTTCATAGGACGACAGCCTTCAGAAAACGTATCTAATAGAAGACTTATTTATACCTACCTGTTACTTCTTTTAACTGACTTGTTCTGCCATGGTGGATCTATCACAATCACATCATATGTTTTCCTACCTAAGAACAAAGACACAATTTCAGAAACTTTAGAGTGTATGCAATCACCCTAAAACCTAAACATGTCCTTCAAAACCAAAGTGCATTCACCACATACACAAATATAATGCAATACAACAAAGGATTTGTGGCATTTATTCAAACAGACTAAATGAACTAAAAAATATTAATTTAGTACTGCTAGGATTTTAACATGATTTCACCTATTACTATTTTTATAGAGACTGTCTGAAAATAACTATAGCTCACTTAACTGGACACCCATGATTTTAAAACCCTGGTAGTCTTCATAGCAATATTAATATAGTCCTTTCAAACTTCAAGGTTTTTTGCTTTATTTTTAAGTTTCTTTATGAAATAAACTTTCAGTCTTTTAAATGATATATCAGCCATAATAAAATTTCCTCTTGTCTACTAGTGTCGTTTTTTTTTCTGGTCCTGGATCCAAATCAGGATCACACTTTGCATTTAGTTGTTATGTCTACTAAATCTCCTCCAATCTGGGGAAGTTCCTCAGTTTTTCTTTGTCTTTTATGATCTTGACACTTTTGAAGACTGCTGGCCAGTTATTTTTGTAGAATGTCCCTCAGTTTGAGTATTTCCTCATGATTAAGTATAGGTTTTTTGGGCAAGAGTACCAATGAAGTAATGCTGTGTCCTTATCAAAACCACCTATCAGGAAATACAGATGTCAGAATGTCTCATTATTGGTGATACTATCTTTGATCACTCAGTTAAAGTGTAGTCTACAGGTTTCTCTAGATTTTCCTTTGTAATTAATAAGTGTCACATACTTTAAGACTGTGCAAATATAGTGTCTCATGTTTTCACCCACTACTTTTGTATCCAACTACTGTGGTATTTGCCAAATGTAAATTTTCCAGTTCCATCATTCATTCCATCCACATTTATTAATTGGAATTTCACAGTAAGGAAGAGCTGTCACTTCTCCTTTTATAAACGAAAGTGATTTATATTTTTGTGAATGCACAATCTCATAAGTAATCAAAAGAAGGCAATTTAAAATAAGGAAGTAACAGTTTTTAAACTATTAGAGTAACAAAAATCAAAAAGAATGGAAAAAATGTTCAAAAATAGCATTATTTTCTCATTAATTTGTTAAACTATCATGTACCCTGTGGAATTTATAATACTGTGGCATGACTAACCACTCATGTGTAAGATGGCTTGATCACAATTAAATTAACCTTTTCATTAATAAGCTATGTCATTTTAACTTTAAGTTTTTATATAAAATGTCCAAATGATAGCAGATTAAATTCAACTTGACCAATACCTACCTTTTACCTACTCATCCCTTAGAATACTGAGTTGTAATTTATTAAAAACATATAAAGCACAGAGCTAAACTCCTGATGCAGATTATTCATTTAACCTCAACATTACCCTGAGAAGTAGGTATTATCATATCCATTTTATAGATTAGGGAACTCAAGCTCAGTTTTGTAAAGTACCCAAATTCACATTTAGCTAAGCTTCAGAATCTAAATTCAAATTCTGGTCTGGGCTTCAATATTTAAGGTTTTCAACTTTATACAGGAAAACGTTTCAAGAAATTTGGTACAATAAACTTGAACATTAGCTTGAAATAGAAGAACCTAAAAGGCTAAGAATTAATATTCATATCTGAAGTGTTTCTACTTTGCTATGAAGAAAAGTTAAATAAAATTATTTGGTCAAACCCAATTGTATCCTGAATTCCTAAGTACAAAACAGTAATTGTATTTGCTCTTGTAGGGACTAGGTATTTTTGACCCCTTGTTCATAAGAAGAATTTAAAATATTTTTAAAAAGCAAAATTCAGCATTTTAAACTTGAATTTAAAAGCAAAATTACATTGAGAAAATTCAGTGTTTACCTTACCCTCATAAAACTTTTGCCCTCAGTTAATATTCAGACTAGCTCCTGACTTTTGAGGCCACAGAAAAATTATCTTTTTCTAATAATAAACATAATAATTACTTACAATTCAGAAGCGGGTGCATACAAGAAATGTCAGACAAAAGAAAACTGCTTTTTGGTGGCACCAGGTATTTCTGTCCCATTAAAGTAATCATTTTTGTAAATCTAGAGTTGTTTTCAACAATCCGTGAAAATAAATCCTGCTCTGTAACAGACATATCGTTTTCCATCAATTGTAATGTCAGAAGTTCCATTTCATTCAGAGAAGGCAAATGCTTTGCCATTTCACATAATTCTGATAAATTGCAAGTATCAAATGATAAAGTAATGGGCTCATTACACTTGTCCTGTTTTTCAGAAAGTGGATGAAGAAAGCCACTTTTTAAACCTTCTTGGATTATCTGTGAAGATCCATCCAAAATCAGCCCCCTGATCTGTAAGAAAAAAATTTGAAGTACATTAAAAGGTCACTGACATTAAAACAATTTTCTAAAATATAAAATTCCTACTGTGCTTTGAATATGTAAACATTTATGGATTGAAATCAAACCAGAATGCTTATAGGAAAATAATTTTATACTACAATGAAAAGATAAGAATGCATCAGTATACTTTTGAACTGTAGTTTCCTAATTGGGGAATGATACAAACCTCATAAATTCAATGAAAATTAAATAACAAAACAATATATATAAGAAAATACATCCTTAAGTTATAAAATGAATTTGATAGTGTTTCTAAAAGAAAGTATAATCTCTAATCTGTAAAGAGAATTAAGTTCAAATCACAAGATTTAATCTTAAATTTTCCTAGTGACTTAACTTTCAAATAAACATACTTTGAGTTTATAAAATATAGCTTGAATTATTAAAAAAATTAAAGAAAAATAACTGTAAAATGAATATATAAACAGTTTTGCAGACATGCAACTACAATAATCATAAAAATAAAACCCAGTTCTGCTTCTGGACAAGATCAAGTACATTTCATCTGAAATAAACTTCTAAAAATTATTTTCTAAAAAGGCCTTCAGATGATGGATAGATGTCAAACAGAGCAGAGCAGTGGTCTCTAAAAAGGAGAAGCAAATGATTGCTCCAGCCAACTGCCTTGAGAAAGTTTCTAGGCAGCAGCACAGAGGATACCATTCAGAGTCCAACTGTCTGAGTTGAAGAGACAGAGCTTGGAGTCTGAAAAGGCCAAGCAGGTAGAGTATTCAGAGGAGGATACCACAGAGGAAGAGCTGCACAGAGAGAGGTCTTGAAAGCTGCAAAGGGCCAAGTCTCCACTTCAGTATTAATCAGCATATACATATGATGAAACTCAAAGTCAAGGAAAGAACCAGGAATGATCAAAGGGAATAATCCCCAGAGCTCATACAGGGCTGGGAACAGTTAGTGCTCCCACTGGCCAAATGAAAAATCTCATAATTCACAAACATTGCCTCAGTAATGGAAACAAACAAACAAAAAGCTCTAAGTCTGCTCTGGTGCTAACTAAAAAAGCTTAAAGGAAGTCTCAAGAGGATCAACCAGTTTCAAAGTAGAGGATACCAGGGAATGGGAAGTTATTATTTGATGGGTACGGATTCTACTTGGATTGATGAAAAAGTTCTGGCGATGGATAGTGGTGATGATGGCACAATAGTGTGAATGCATTTAATGCTGAATTATACACCTATAAAAGGTTAAAATGATAGATTTTATTATGTATATTTTACCACAAAAAAACATTTTTAGGGGAAAAAATCCAATGTCATACCATCACATTAATTCAACATGTCCAACCCTGGTTTCCCATCTCAATTGAAGGTATTCCTTAGGCAATTAAGCTTAAATATTTGTGTTCCCTCGGTTTTCTCCCATTTCTTTATCTCCTAGATTTCATTTATCTCTAAGTTCCAGAAATATATCCTTCATATTATTCATGCTTTCTTCTGCCACTCTCTTAAGTTGTTTTAGCTATGGACAGTAGGCTTTTATAACTTATAAAATTTCTAAACTTGCCGAAACCGGTTTGGCTCAGTGGGTAGAGCGTCGGCCTGCGGACTGAAAGGTCCCAGGTTCGATTCTGGTCAAGGGCATGTACCTGGGTTGCGGGCACATCCCCAGTGGGAGATGTGCAGGAGGCAGCTGATCGATGTTTCTCTCCCATCGATGCTTCTGACTATCTATCTCTCTCCCTTCCTCTCTGTAAAAAATCAATAAAATATATTTTAAAAAAAAAATTCTAAACTTAACCAATATAGCATAAATTTACTTACATTAAATATGTAAAATAGGAATATATGAAGTTTTAATAAAAACTTTGTTTAAATTGTTCATTACTATGAAAGTAGCAATAAACCACTCCTTTATTAAATTCTAACCTTGATCACACGATTGCATTTTTAAGAACATCCTTATTTATATCTGTCTGTTTACACTACTTCACATCAATCTTATAATGTTATCAATAAACATTTCACACTTTACCTTTTCATGGTATTCCATAGCATCCAATTCACCTTGATTGAAACCAACACACCTTTTACGCTTCTAAAGAGTAAATTACAGGGAGAAAATTATATTGCCATCTATCACAATATTAATATTTTGAATTTTTTTTCTTTAGCACATTTTCCATATTGGAGCAACTCAGTCTTTAAAAGGTAATAATTACTATTTAGGTCAAAATCAGTGCAGAGGGTATGGAGAAAAGATAAAAATGTTTTCCCACATAATTATTATTGTTACTTTTACTACAAATTTAATAGGTGATAAAAGGTCACCTCAGCCTTTTCAGCTATTAGTAAAAAATAGTACTAAATGGTACCAGTGACATCCATGGAACAACTGAGACATTTAAACAGTCAGCAGTGTCATCTGTCAGTTGATATATATGGTATAATTATTCTGGACTTTCTTCAGTTCTGGAGAACTATCATCTATATACCTAAAAAATTGTCCAATGTATTTTTAATAGTTGTTTGTAATTGATCTGAGGGCTAGGTACAAATCAGATATACTAATACTATCCTGTATCTAACAACTCCAGAGCAAAGAACACGTAAGACAGTGCAATACAGAGCAGGGCCTATGTACTTTTTATTGCTGAAACCTCAGTGCCTACATGGTGGCAAACTCCTAGCAGACTAACAAGAAATGTTTGTTGGCTGAATAAATAAATGGATTTAGATTAAGTTAATTGCACAATTTGGCATAGCATATCAGAAATAAGGTAAGTTTTATCAAGATAATCTCATTACATATGCTCATCTATATTTTTCCATATTAAAATGAGAAATTTACCCAATATAAGACACCTAAACATTTAAATACTAAAATACATAAACATTAAAAGACAATGTCCATTTTTGGTGAACTGTAAAGTCCTTTACAACTGTTCATTATTATTTGCCTGAATTAATAACAGTAATGATAAATTACCTACATACTATATTACTGAAAGCTCAGAAATATTTTGTGCCTGACACATAGCAGATGATCAATAATTAGCTGAAAGAGAAAAAACATGTATGAGAAAAAAATCAATGAATATTAAAATTGCTACTTCAGATACCTATAACAATGTAATAATTTACCTCTATTAATTTTCTTATTCTAACTCTCAATGTGTTTATTTAATAATATCTTTCTTCCCTTTACAATGATAAGATCCATGAAGGCAGGGATTGTATAGCAAGGGTTATTAGCAAATTGTTAAAAATTACTCTGGATACACTAAAGCCTTATTATGCTTGATTGATTCTTATGCTTTATTCTTTAAACTTAGTAAATCACAAAATATTTGATACTGGAATAATAAATCTCTTGTTTTCTGTAGAAATATAAAAATTTCTTAAAACTTTCTACCTTCCCAAGAGTAGAAATGGAGATTTCATTTTTAACACCATTCATTAGATCTTCCTTTTCATTATTTTGTTGGCATTCCTTGTGAATAGCTGAAGTTATATAAGGTTTAGTGATATCAAACAGTTCAGATCTAAAAATATATTTTTGTATGAACATTTCACAATTTCCTCCACCATCATTCTTGGGCTTAGTGGTAGAGTCGGAAGTAATAAATTTAGTTGAGGATCCAAAGGAGGACACAGAATCAAGGTGAACAGAAGCAGTGGGCTCATTTTTACTGCAACAAGACTCATGATGCTGCTGAACTTGATAGTTGATCTTGTTAATGAAAGAAAGATGATCCAGTAACCATCCTGGTGACAGCTGGTGCACCACTGACATTCTCTTTCTTTAAAAAAAAGAAAAGAAAACACCTCTGGGAATGTGATTAGAAGTAAAACCCAACTTTCCAGATCAAGTTCTTAAATGTCCTGTATTTCAACAAAAATATACTTCATACACAAATAAATACACAAGTAAATAAACGTGACATGTACGCAAAAGAAAAGTTAGCATTCATGATATGTAGCAGGTCTAGTGTTTTAATATAAACTTTAATATCAGGGTTAATAATTCAAAATTTTCAGCCAACTTGGACAAAGAGAGTTAAAACCTGTTCTTATTTCTAGAATCCCAATTTGATCTATCTTCCTGGGCCCTGCTTGGATCCAGCCACTATGTCTACAACTTCCAAGTCAGAAAGTCACTGAATCCTTAACAGGTGAAAGTGTCCTGTCAAAGCAAAGAATACTGTATTACCTATGTGAATCCACCCTTTTTAGTGAGATAAACCTAGAGGTCACAATTTCAGAGGAGCTGTTAGCATATCAGCTCTTGTTTTTCAAACTACGTTTAACATAATAAGTCAGCCCATCCTCCGGTATCATTGCCTTACTTAACCACTGATACCAATGGAGTGCAAAAGGATAAAAGTAAAGCAAAATGCAATTTTAACAGCTCTAAACCACAGCAAAATTGCAAGGTTACAGAGTCTAGATCTGTATTGGTTCTGAGCAGTTCTCCTCCAGCAACTAGAACTTCCTTTTTTCAAAAGATGCTTTTCAGTTCTGGATATTGCTTACTAAATCTAGTATAGTGGAACGCTGAAGAGGGGGGACAAATTAATATATGTGACTAATAGCACAGTTAATACTAGTAACATCTAGATTCAAACTTTTAACTCCATGCATTAGCTTTATGACCATGGGACAAGCTATTTGATCTCACTGAGCCACAATTTCACCTTTTTTTATGACATCTCGGAGGGCAGTTTAGAGAACGTAATGCGATAATCGACATGAAGTGCTGTGCAGAGCCTGGCACAAAGCAACTGCTCAAACAAATGCTTTTGGTGACGGTAAATCTGGTACTGGTCCTCCCTTCAGAGTCCTGTAATATCCACCGAGAGCTAGAAATGTAGATAGGAAGATTGAAACTCAGACAGAAGGGATGGCGTGCCCCAAATTACAACTGTAGTTAATGGCACGACTACTACCAGGCCCAGGTACCCCGACTTTGGTTCTGAGCTCTTCTTCCAACCCCACCACCCTAGGTATCATAGGCGGTGCTTGTCCGAGTTCAGACTCAGGGAAGCGGGAGTGACTGTGAAGGGAGGACCAATACCAGGTTTACCATCACCAACAGCAGAGCAGCCTATGCTCACTGCACCTCTCGGTCTCTCCTACTTCTCTGCTTCATACCAATCACCCCCTAATCATCCGGATTCCTTCTAGCCTCTCACAGGACACCACCAGACTAAAAAGATCGTAAAATCCTAGCGAGCAAATTCTGAGCCCGAACCCAGGCGTGGGCCACACCGGCGCGATCTTCGGAACCGACTGCGCCCAAACTCAGCAGGCTCACCCCCTCCTCCCTCACTGCTTTCCTCATCAGAAAAGTGCATGCCGGCTTCCCAGAACTGCATCGTGAAAAAAGCACGTATCTAAATAGTTGTCATAAAAGACGCCCCTTTCAGCCCAAAGCGGGGGAGAGGAAATCTTCTCTAAGAGTCAACGGGCGCGTCCATGTTGCTGTACGGACAACGCGTTTCCGGGGCGGCTCAGAGCGCTCTGCCCCCGACTCAGCGACTCAGAGCGCTCAGGCCTTCGGAGCTACACTGGGGGTCGGACCGGACTGGGTCGGGGACGCTTACAGGGCCCGGGAGGCGCCGGCGCGCCCGGAGAGACGGCGGGACGCGACGCACGCGGATTTCCCGCGACGAGCGGCCCCCGCGAAAGAGATGCGCACGCGCGAGCACGGAACGTGATGACGTCAGCATCCGCGGAGATTTTAAAATTCTAACGGCGCGGGTGGGTGGGCCCAGGCGCTGGTGTTTTGGCGGCTGCCTTCCTGTCCCGCAGGTTATCGCACGGTTTACGGAAATTTGATTTCTGAATCCGGTCAGAAAACTGGAAGAAAGGTGAGTAATGACTTCGGGGTTATTTTGTGGCGGCAGGGAGAAGGCGAGAGCGCCCACCACCAGAGGCCCTGCGGGGCGATGGGCTAGTGTGGGCTGTTGTGCTGCTGTGGGAAGCCTCGGGCCCCACTCTGCGAGGCGCTGGTGTCCGGGAGTCCAATCCATTTCTCCTGGCAGCGACTTCCCACGGGAAAGGGGGTGGCCTGGGGGCCGCTGATGGGGAGGAGAGAGGCAGGAGACCGGAAAGGGGGAAGAACTGAGGGGAGCCAGGGACAGGAGCCGCTTGGTGGGTTTGAGATGGGAGTGTAACAGCCTAGGGCCCGGGTACGTACTTGGGGAAGACTTCATCTCCATCCTCAGAGTACATTTCAAGTATTGATGGGGAGGGGGCCTATGGGTTAGAGTGGAAACGTTGATTGATGGATGGATGCAGAAGCATATGTTTAAAAAGAAATGCATGGGCAAACCAAGAAATTGAGAAGAAAAGAAAAACTCTGAGAGGTTGTAAACGAAATTACAGCAGCCAGAGGCCGAGAGAAAAAAAGCAGAACACTTAGCCTGTTGATAGCTGTTGACCAGCAGCTAACACAAGACGGCTCAGATGCATCTGTTTGTGGGAATTTAGGATCAACTCCCTGGGAAAAGATTATTTTGAAGGAACAATGGAACTTGACTGCCTTTCTGTTTGAAGATAAAAGTGGGTGCTTCATAGTGCCACCTGGAAAGTTGTGTGTTTTTTTAATACTGAATTCATGAATGCAGGTCGTAAGCATGAAGCGCAGTTCAGTTTCTACCGGCGGTGCTGGCCGCCTCTCTATGCAGGAGTTAAGATCCCAAGACTTCAATAAACAAGGCCTCTACACCCCTCAGACGTAAGTATCTCATGCCTCATTGTCTTGGACAAAGCAATCTGTAAAGGCGATAATAGCAAAGCTGCACTATCAGTGATGTCCGATGAATCTTGTCTGCGGCCAGGGGCACCCGATTTTGGGTCAGTGACAGCTAAAAGTGGGCATATTACCAAGGTGTTGTGCCTCACCTCATTTGTTCCTTAAGGCTCCATGCCCTGTCTTTGGCCAGGCAACTGACATTCATTCTCTGTGCAGTAACTTTCAGCTTGCTGAGGTGTATTCAGCTTGCAAAGTTCTCCATCAAAGGTATTATTTGCAGCAGACGGTAAGCTGCAGTTAAGTAGCCGTCTATGGAACACCACTTCTCCAAACTGTTTTCTCAAGATGCGCTGGGAAAAAAGGTGTCCAAAAGAACTTGCTGTGGTAAACTAGTTTTACTCTGTGAGTGATTTCCTTCCTACTAAGAAAAAGGCTATTAGTGAGCCCCTGTAGATCTGTATCAATCCTTCTCACATACCAAGTGACAAGACAGACATTCTGAAGTGCTCTAAAATGAAATGACATGCAGCTTACCGTGGCCTGAGAGCGTGAGAGATGGTTAGCCATTAGTAGCCTTGGGCCACACCTATGACGAAAGATTGCTCGCATCTCTCTATATAAGTGGGAATTTAGGGTTAATTTCAAGATGGCTATTTCTGTGAATATCCAACAGAGAATAGCCAGGTGCCTTAGAAGCCCAGGTGCCTCTCCACTTGTTAGTTACATACCAACTTTTCAGTCTGCCACCCACAGCTAGCCCAAAGGAGTGGATGCTTCTTCCTTGCTAACTCTGGACCCATCCTGAGCTGGCCCCACTTCAGCTTCCCCCACCCCTTTTGCCCGTAGCTAATGTAAATTCTTTCAGAATAGCTTACATCTCCAGGACATCAGACATGCCTTTTCATCTAGCCATGCTGCCGGCGGTTCAGACTTAATGCTCTAGAACAGTGATGGCGAACCTTTTGAGCTCGTGTCAGCATTTTGAAAAACCCTAACTTAACTCTGGTGCCGTGTCACATATAGAAATTTTTTGATATTTGCAACCATAGTAAAACAAAGACTTATATTTTTGATATTTATTTTATATATTTAAATGCCATTTAACAAAGAAAAATCAACCAAAAAAATGAGTTCGAGTGTCACCTCTGACACGCCTGTCATAGGTTTGCCGTCATTTGCCTAATAAATCCTTTCTTTTCAAAAAGACTTTCAGACATGTAATTAACATTTTGTTTAACATAAGGTACAAGTTTTATTTGCTAACTGTTCTTAAATTGCTTAGGTTTACATAGTATAAGCTGCAGCTACTTTTAGGAATTTGAAATATTTATGCATGGTTTTTCTTCTGAAGTCAGAAAAAACTTTTATACTGTTGCATATTACTTACGCCGAAAGATTTGTCTTGAATTGCACGGGAACTAAAAGGCTACCATTTTCAATGTTTTAGGTCTGTAACTTAGATAATGTATGTTAAGTGTAGCTGTGTTCTGATAGACTAGGCCTCAAAAAAATTTTTTAATGTGGCTATCCTCCTATGATTGAAAATATTTTTTTAAGTTTTTTCTTTTCCTTTAATGTTGTTATCCATAAATGTCTATATTTTAAGATAATTGAAATCATAATGTAGCTATCTTTTCTTCATAACATTTTAGCATTATAACTTATACTGTATTAGCCTATTCTCCTTATTGCAGTTATGATTGCTACTAAAAGTTTTCATAATTTTGAATTATTTTTATAGGTAATAGGAAACCTAATATGTTGGTTCTAACATATTTCCAAAAGTTTCTTGAACTAATAATATTTTTTTATATTTATCTTAAAGAGTGTGTTTTCCTCCTTTTCTTAAAGCAAAGAAAAGCCATCCTTTGGAAAGTTGAATATGACCAAACCCACATCTGAAAGAAAAGTCTCTCTATTTGGTAAAAGGTAATGATATTTTTTATTAGTTCTACTGAAGGTATTCTTCAAGCCAAGGGTTGAACTAAATGCTCTCTGGATACAACAAATTAGATAGCATGGTCCCTTTCAAGAGAAAATTTTAATCTAGTTCTCTTCTGTTTTAAATGGTTATATCTGCTTTAAATGATGCAAAGAGATATATCAGCACAGTCAGACTACTATTTTTTGTTGATTTCGCAGGGGATGGAGGGGGGAGAGAGAGAGAGAGAAAAGAGGGAATGGGAGAGAGAGAAAGATAGAAACATCAATGATGAGAGAGAATCATCGATCAGCTGCCTCCTGCACGCCCCCCACTGGGAATCAAGCCTGCAACCTGGGCATATGCCCTGACCAGGAATCGAATCGTGACCTCCTGGTTCATAGGTCGATGCTCAACCACTGAGCCACACCAACCGGGAAGACTACTATTTTATAGTTATAAATGAATAGTTAATTTAAAATTCTATACCTAACTTTCAGATACTATGGAATCATAGTATTTAAAGTTAGGAGGAACTGTTATCTAGTTAAACATTTTAATCCCAGACTTCTTTATACACTTAAATATTAAGACTCCAAAAAGCTTTTATTTTGTGGGCTATATCTCTTGATATTAACCATATTAGAAATCAAAACTGAGAAAATTTTAAAATATGTATTAATTCAGTTTAAAATAAGAAGCCATTACATGTTAACATAAATAGCATCTGTTTATTTTAGTTTTTCATAAACAAAGCTGTTTTAATAAGAAGCACGTCCTTGTTTTCATCTCCGCCGAAAAAATTAAAGAATTGTTGAACTTTAATGTTTGATGCTGATGTTAAAATTTAAAATCACCTTGAAAGAATTTAGATTTGACCACAGAAGAAAATAGTTTTGACTCTTTTTTTTTTTTTTTTTTTAATGTTTCCAGAACTAGTGGAACTGGATCCCGGAATAGTCAATTTGGTATATTTTCCTGTTCAGGACCCAAGACCACTTAATGACAAAGCATTCATTCAGCAGTGTATTCGACTACTCTGTGAGGTATTTTATAATTTTAAATAGCCTAAATTGTGAGCATTTCTAATAATTTTTCTATTATAAAATGTTTGACATTTCATAAAAATTATTGTAGTTCCTTACAGAAAATGGTTATGCATATAATGTATCCATGAAATCTCTACAAGCTCCTTCTGTTAAAGACTTCCTGAAGATCTTCACTTTTCTTTATGGCTTCCTGTGCCCTTCGTATGAATTGCCTGACACAAAGTTTGAAGAAGAGGTTCCAAGAATCTTTAAAGGGCTTGGGTTTGTATGTTATATTTCTTATTAGCCTAGACAGAATGTAAGAACACAGATAAGAATCAATCTCAATAAATTTATAAAGATTTTGAGTTAAGAGAAATAATATATTTTAAGATGGTCCCCGTGGGCAACATATGTAGGATAACTTGAAAAACTATTTGAAGGTTATTACCTAAATACAGATGACAGATCATAAGGCCCTTAGCTACTGAAGTGACAAGGAATAGGTAGGATGGGCTGGATACCACAGAAGCAATATAGAAGCAAAAAGGATAGGATTGAAGACCTGGTGAAAAAGGGGTGAGATGAAGTTAGAAAGCTGTGTAGAGTAAACACAGGGAAGAATGGATTTGAGGATGACATGTTTGCATATGTGTGGTTGATTTGAGGTACATTTAGTTTGAGGGGATAGATGATCTTTTATGAGACAAATTCATATTGGTTGTAATTTGCATTCTGTAGCTTGGGGGATATATATATTCACAGTAATCTGAAGAAAAGAAACCAAAAAATACACAAAATCATCTGAGAGTAAGATGACTAAGGACAGAATCTCAACAATGATCTTCTAAACAACTCAAGACTATTGGTGTATATGTGGAAGTTTTAAAATATAATTTCTTGGTTAATTTAGACATTTTTATAAAATTAACTTATTAAGTTAGTTTATTTTTTCTAATTTTTCATAGGTATCCTTTTGCATTATCTAAAAGCTCCATGTATACAGTAGGGGCCCCTCATACATGGCCTCACATTGTGGCAGCCTTAGTTTGGCTAATCGACTGCATTAAGGTATTTGATTTCTCATTATAAAATGTATACATAGAAATTTTTTTTTCCTCAAGTTATTTCTTTTTCTCTCCTAATCTTGCTTTGCCAGTTATCTTAAAGTCTCCATCAGTTTTCAGTTTTCAAATGCTTGATTTTAAATTCTTCAAACTATTAATACATGATTCCAGAGGTGAGGAATAGGAAGTACCACATTTGCAAGGAGAGTCTTTGTTTTCATGAGCTTTTACAGCTCAAAAAAAGTGAGTCAGTAGGAAATTATTTCCCCCAAAGCACTTATTTATTTATTTCTCTTTTTAAATTAAAATTCCTATTTATTGCAAAAAGTTTGGAAAAATACAGAAAAGCTTACACAGAAAGTGATATACCCACAACTCAAAGACAACTTAAAATACTTCCTTGAAATACAGTTTTAAAGTTACATTTTTGCTGTGAAAATTATGTGTATTTTTTAAACTTTTTATGCATATTGAAAATTTCCCTTCAGAAAACTTGCACCAGTTAAAAGCTCCTCAACAATGTATGAACATACCAATTTTCCCATTCCATAGGCATTCATGCTTTAAGATCTTTACCCATTAGGAAGGTGAAAAATAGCTTGTTTTAATATATATATTATTAAGCGATTATGTTTTGTATGATTTGTCATAATTTATTTGTGCATATTTTTGGCCTTTTTTTGTATTTCATTATTTGCTCCTGCTATTAATTTGAACCCTTATTTATTGAATTCATATATTAAGCTTATCAATGTTTTTAATAATTGACATGATAATTTTCATATTTGCATTTTTTTGTTTTTAACACATTGTATGCGGGAAACGTATACTACCAGTCAACGTAAAACGTATAAATACGTTTCCCGCATACAATGTGTTAAACTTGAACATTTTTCACATTATTACTGCCTATTTGTATCTTGCCTTTTTTTTTTTTACTGATTTGTAAGTGCCATCCTATAAAATAAAAGAGTAATATGCAAATAGACCCTAACAGCAGAATAACCAGGAACGACTGGTCACTATGACGCGCACTGACCACCAGGGGGCAGACACTCAACACAGGAGCTCCTCCCTGGTGGTCAGTGTGCTTCCACAGGGGGAGCACTGCTCAGCCAGAAGCTGGCTCATGGCTGGCCAGCACAGTGGTGGTGGCAGGAGCTTCTCCCATCTCCGCGGCAGCACTAAGGATGTTCAACTAACAGCAGGTGGACATCTCCCGAAGGGCTCCCGGGCTGCCAGAGGGATGTCTGACTGCCAGCTTAGGCCCAGTCACTTGGGGAGCAGGCCTACGCCATCAGTCGGACATCCCCCAAGGGGTCCCAGAGTGCGAGAGGGCACAGGCCGGGCTGAGGGACCCCACCACCACCCCACGTCCCCACCCCCCGAGTGCACAAATTTTCATGCACCAGGCCTCTAGTTTTGTACATAAAAATAATTAAGTTGGAGAAATTAGTTATTATGTGTAGGATGCAAGTATTTTTTCCTCTTTCTCTTGATTTATATGCTGTATTTTGACTGTTCAGAGGTGTGAATTTTTATCTAGCCTCGTGCAGTTTCTTTTTATAACTTCTTAGTTTCCTGCCCTACTTAGTGCTAGAATCCTTAAAACCAATATTGTCCACCTAGCATTATTTTGCCCATCAGCTGGCTCTTAACTAAATGTAGTCAGGCACTGGGTGGATGGATTTTGACCCAGTATTCATTCTAGTACATTCAATGCCCCCAATTGGAGTAGAAATCCAATACCATAGTCCTTTAATACAAGTCAAGTTTTATTGAACTTTATATATAGCATTTATATATCAATTTGTTTTTCCTCACTGATACCTATGGACATTGGGTAACCATCTTTCTGCTCCCCCCACCAAATAACCCTGTTGCCGCTAAAACACTTTACCCTTTTTTGTCTAAGCAGTTGTCATGTGTTTGGAGATAGCATTTTCACATTGATTACAGGAGGTCATGGAATACCTATTGTGGCTTCTATTGACAAGTGAGCTCCTAAGATGACTCTAAGTTTATTATAAAAGTCGAAATCTCCTTCCTATCTTGGTTTGCTTGAGGTAGTGAAACTCAACATTATAGCAATTTAAGAATCAGTGAGAGACTTCCCACTCAGGAATTCTGTATTGAGCCCTAGGGTAAGGAAATTTAATGAAATATTTTCAGTAGAAACCTCATTCTTCTTTTTACTCCTAATGAATAGCCCTTTTCTTAGAAGCTTAATGTTCATTATACTAGATATACATTTATATCTTTACATTTTAATAGCAATTTCATTTAAATTTTCTTTTTTTTCCTTTTAAAGGGTTATATATATATTTTTTAATATGTTTTTATTGATTTGAGAGGAAGGGAGAGAGATAGAAACATCAATGATGAGAAGCATCATCGATTGGCTGCCTTCTGCATGCCCCTACTGGGAATTGAGCCCATATCCCTGGCATGTGACTTGCCTGGAATCAAACCGTGACCTCCTGATTCATGGATCGATACAGTTCCTTTCAAGGTGCACAGATTCATGCACTGGGCCCCCAGTAAAGTATAAACATCTGAATGTTTTGCTATAAATTATTATCTGTAGTAATTTTTAAGCTTAAACAATTGTACTTTTGAAGATTTTATATTGTAAAATTCAATCTAAATTTCATATTTATACATACTGAAGGAGTCAGTAGATAACATTTGAGCACAAAAATTTGAGTTCATATAAAAGAGAAATAATTATTATTGGTTCACCTTTTATGTTTTGGATTCTCAGAGTTGTATTAAAATGTTTGTATGCCCTAGCTGGTTTGGGTCAGTGGATAGAGCGTTGGCTTGCAGACTGAAGGGTCCTGAGTTGTATTGTAGTCAGGGCACATGCCCAGATTCAGGCTCGATCCCCAGTAGGGGGCGTGCAGAAGGCAGCTGATCAATGATTTTCTCTCATCATTGATGTTTCTAAGAAACTCTCTCTCCCTTTCCCTGCCTCTCTGAAATCAATAAAAATATATTTTTTTAAATGTTTGTGTATGCTTTCAATGGGTTAATAGTATAAACATCAGCGTATTTTTCTCTGTAGAATAGAACTAAATATGGAACCCATTCTTTTTTAATCCTATGGGATTTAGTTACTAAAATATAAAAGATTATAATTTAAGGCTCAATAAAATAATCTCTGAAGAGACTTTCAAGTGTGAGCAATGTAAATGCATCGAAAAATGACACTAAAAACAATTGACATAAAATGAGAGCTGTGTGTTTTTCTTATAAACATAATATGTTGCTTGTGTACTGATTAGTTACATACTGCCATGAAAGAAAGCTCACCTTTATTTGATGATGGCCAGCCTTGGGGAGAAGAAACTGAAGATGGAATCATGTATAATAAGGTAACTGATTACTATAAATATCATTTTATAGTAATTAACTATAAAATGATATTATTAAATAAATGTGTACATTGAAATTAATATGTTCTTTTGTAGAACTTGTCTTTTTACTTCCTGAAAAACTTCTAAAATGATTTTTTTTAAATATTAGTCAGTGGATTTACTCTTGGAGTTATATTGTAACTTCCTGAAATTTATTAGGCACAGACAGTTGAAAATGTTAACTAAGTCAATGAAAAATACAAGGCAATTGGAATTAAATCATGACATGTTATTGTTAATTTATACATAATAACATTTCTTTTCCTCTCCTATCTCTTAGAACCAGGATTTCAATAAGGCAGCATTATTTTAGTATAATTCTTTGTCAATGCAAAGCATAATTGGTTGAGTATTCAAATATTGCATGTGTGGTTTTTGTTTGTTTCTTTTGTGTTTGACTTTTCAGTTAGACATATTGCCACTTAGATCAGATTTACCACTTCCAAAAATAAACAGTCTAAATTGGTTCCCAAACCACAGTCTATTGGAGCCCAGAATGACTAGCCCCACCTTATTTCCTAAAACAAACGAATTCATATATCCTAATGAGCAAACAACTGTAAGGAATAAATTTATAATGTTGACATTAAACATTAATGTCCCTTGCCATATGTAAAATACCTATCACCATGCAGGTCCCTAAAAAATATACATATACATTATCTGCTCTAATTCTTATCCTCACTTTTTGGAGCATTTTTCAAAAAAAGAAAGTGGAAATAACTTTAGATCCATCTTTTATTACTACCTATGAAACAGTTCAGTGATGCATCAACTGATTGATATGATATTGCCTTTTTTTTTTTTAACAAAGAATAATTATGCCCCTTTACTACTTCAACTATGGAGAAGCAGCTAGAAAGAAAATTCTCCTCTCAAGTTGCATATGTGTACTGGACTAGGTTTATTTGTACCTCAGTTTTCACCCAATTATAAGTTCAACACGTATTAAATATTAATTTTTTTACATTTATTTTAAAGGTTAAACCAGTGAAAGTTACTCTTGCTATTTTAACTATTATTTCAGATGACAATATATGGAGAAGCACTTTGGTAACTATAAAGTGCAATTTTTAATTAGAGAATTATCAACTGTTTAACTTCACCAGATTCTGAGCCACAGCTTTGTGGATCCAGAAACGTGTTTTGTGTTTTTTAATCTGAAAAATCAAAATTGACCAAGCTTAAAGGGAACTGATTCATCCTCATTGAATTCACAAAAAACTTATCTAAAGTAAACTGAAAATGTATTAGTTTACCATCAGTGATACACCTTTCCTGTTATAGGAATACTCACACTGCCTATTCAGAATACCCCTTTCATATCAGCCACGTAATGAAAAGGTTGCTTGTAAGCACAGAATCAGTGCAAAGGGAATTGGTTTGTCTTGAGGGATATTTACGTCATCTAGACTATGGAAAATTCTGATCAGTCATCCTTACCTCCTAACAAAGTATGCATCCTCTGTGACCAAAACAACTCATAAATGCAAAATACAGTGTTACTTTCTCTTGGATAAATATTAAGAATGATAGTATAATATTATTTAGATCTCTACTAATCATGCCGTTTTTAAACCTGAAGTTACAATGAAATTATAATCTTTATTAAGTTCTGGTTTTCACAACTAGATCTTGTCAGCTTAATTGGACTTATATGATTAATGATTCATTAAAATTTTTATAAAGTAGATTATCCCTAGTAAACAAGTTTGTGCATTTTATGTTGAATTGTATTTATTAACAAGCTTCCTTGTTTGACCTCATATTCTGAAGGTATGTTTTTTTTTTACTGTTTACTATCACTTTTATCCAAATTTAAGTGTATTTTTCGTCCCCAGTATTAGAAATACATAGCAGACCAAGTCTGTGCGGCATTATTAATGATATAACCTAGGGTTGTGTCTCATTTATAGGAGTTCATATAGCTAATTAGTATTCTTGACTTTTTTTTTAAAACTCAAATTTAAACTTCCACTTAAAAAAGTGAAACAAAGTAAATAGAGAATCATGGTTTTGTTTTTAAAACTGCTTATCCTCATCAGTTGTTTTTGGACTACACCGTAAAATGCTATGAGAGCTTCATGACTGGTGCCGACAGCTTTGAGGAGATGAATGCAGAGTTGCAGTCAAAGCTGAGTAAGTAATCTCATTCCTAGCATACTTGCTTTTGGTCATTTATAGCTTAGCTTACCATACCCAATCCTATATAATAAAGATGTAATATGCAAATGGTCATTACGCAGTGAAGGGTAACAACCAATCGATCACGTCACGACCGGATCAGCAGGAGGGTGGGGCAGCGAGCTACAGGA
The DNA here is from genome assembly GCF_000147115.1 of Myotis lucifugus. NCBI lineage: Eukaryota > Metazoa > Chordata > Mammalia > Chiroptera > Vespertilionidae > Myotis > Myotis lucifugus. Next base: position 262,416 of record NW_005871106.1, read on the forward strand.
GCGGGCAAGGCAGCAAGCTATGAAGGGGTGTGGGGGATCTACAGGAGGGCGGGGCAGCAGGCGGAGAGCTACAGGAGGGCGGCAGCGAGCTACTGCTGCACGGATTCGTGTGCAGGACTACTAGTGTTTATATAAGCACTCACATTACATTCATTTGGATGCCTACTGATTTTTATCTTCATTGTTTCCCTGGTGAAAAGAAGTAGTAGTTGAGCAAAAAGAATACTGGTGTTGCTCCTCACTGGCTATGTGAACTTAACAAACTACTTGTTAAAGTTTTGCAAGATTAAATGGCCATGTGAATAAAGTATCAAACACACTACCAGAAGCACAGAAGATAATCAGCAAGTGTTATCTCCCTTGAAGGATAATATTTCTGTGATATCTTTGCTTTACTATGTGAGAAATTAAAGCATCAATTAGTCAAAAGACCTAAGGTTGCTTTCAGAATTGTGACAGAGAGTTAGTGGTCCATTATATTTCCAAAGAAAACTTTTTCCACTCAGCTATAACCTAATGACACTCAGTATGTACTAGCTAACTCTAAAATGTTCCAAAGGCATTATTTTACATTTTTGTTCCTTTTATTGAAATAGCCTTGTATATAAAATGCCAGAGTAGTAGTAAAATAGGTAAATTTGTGTAAAGCTATTCCTCCAAAGACAATAAAATCAATCAAAACAGGAGAATATTGCCTTGCCACTATTGCCATGAAAGGTGAAAGCAATTCCCTATGTTCTCATACTCCTGAAGAGTAAGCAGGATAATTTCACATGAGAAAGGGAGCAAGGTAAGTAATGTTTTAAAAAAGGAAAATTCATAGTGATCTAATACAGAAAGCATCTATTTAGTTCTTGGATACTTCTGTTTATAATTAGTTAATCAAATTTATTCAAACAATATTTATTCTATACTTAACTATGTTCCAGCAACCATTTAGGCACTAAGGATACAGTGATGAATAAGTGATAAAAGTCCTACCCTAATGAGCTTAAATTCTTTTAGACTGAGACAGTAATCAAATGAATAACTGTAAATCAATGGTGCTAAGTGCTATGCAGAAAAATAAAGCAGGATAAGGAGGCTGAGAGTGTAGTGGAGAAGGGAGAACAGTTTGCTATCTGACAGAGAGTGGGTGTCCTTCACCGAAAGTGTTTTGTGAGAGCATTGGTGAAAACCTGAGGGACAATGTTCCAGGAAGATTTGAGATTTTATGAAGTTGTTGGTTTTTGTCTCCAGAGGATTTATTTAATGTAGATGCTTTCAAACTGGAATCATTAGCAGCAAAAAACAAAGCACTGAATGAACAGATCGCAAGATTGGAACAAGAAAGAGAAAAAGAACCGGTTAGTAAACATGCTTATCTTCAATAAACTTATATACTTACTTAGCTCTTTTGGACTCTGTGTCTCTTTATTGAATACCAGCTATTTATCAATTTTTTTAATAGATTACAAAATAAGCTTCTTAAAAGCTAAATATTTTTTATAGGACAGAACTCCCAACGAAAACACATTTCGTATCTCTGGAGCTTTGTTTTCCCTTGGGATCTATCAGTCTTGGACTAATGATGTTCAGAATATGATGAAAGAGTCTTACCTATTTACTTAAGACCAAAAGATATTTTGAACCAGGTCCCCATATTATACACCTCTAAGAAGCACTATATAAGAGCCCTAATTTTTTTTATTTTATTTTATTTGTTTAGTTAGTGGAAAGGAAATAGTAATCAGAGTTTATATAATATAATGTATTCTAGGGACTTTCTAAAAACTGATAATATTCAGATACCTAATTTTACTTTGTGTATTATATTATTGAAACAGCTAGACTGTTCTGTAAAATATCAGATTTTAAATGTTTGGCTTTTTCATTCTAGCTCTTGACTTTTTCTATCCCAAACTGACTTCTTGAAAAGTACACCTTAATTATGTAATAACAGTAAAGTCCCTTGACTTCCTCTAAAAATAAAACTCTATTTACCCTTCTCCATGATGAATTTAAGAAGTATTTCTTTACTTTCAAGGAAAGTATGGAATTATTATTGATAAGAATAACTAATTTAATGTTCTTTTCTTTTAAAGAATCGTTTAGAAACATTGAGAAAACTGAAAGCTTCCTTACAAGCAGATGTTCAAAAATATCAGGCATACATGAGCAACTTGGAGTCTCATTCAGCCATTCTTGACCAGAAATTGAATGGTCTTGATGAAGATATTTCTAGAATAGGTAAGCACAGCTAATACTAAAAGACATCATTCATATTGGGATGGAGACCTACATGGGATTTATCATATATAGAGACATCTTTGTCATCTTATCTTTTTTCCTTTAATGGTAAATAGCTAAAGCGGGCTACCAAGTTTTTTTGTTTGTTTATTGGTTTGTGTTGGGTTTTTTGTTTGTTTGTTTATTAATCCTTACCTGAGGATATTTTTTCCATTGATTTTTTAGAGAGAATGGAAGGGGAGGGAGAAGAAGAGAGAGAAACATTAATGTAAGAGAGACACATTGGTTTGTTGCCTCCCACACAGCCCCAGTTGGGGCCGGGGATCAAACCTGCAATTCAGGTACGTGCCCTTGATCAGGAATCAAACCCGCAATGGGCAGATGCTCTAACCACTGAGTCACATCGACCAGGGCTGGCTTTCAAGTTTTCAGTGTTTTCTGAGGCTGCTGTAACAAATTACCACAAACTCAGTGGCTAGAAACAACAGAAAGTTATTCACTCACAGTTCTAAAGGCTAGAAGTTTGAAATCTGGCAGGACCAGCTTACTCCAAGGACTGTGAAGGGGAATCCATTCCTTGCCTCTTCCAGCATTCCTGTCCTTGTGGCCATGTCACTGCAATCTCTGCCTCCATTCTGACATTACTTTATCTGTATGTCTGTCCTCTTGTCTGTATTAGTTTCTCTTTGCTTCTATCCTTAAGGGCATTTTTTAAAATATATTTTTATTGATTTCAGAGAGGAAGGGAGAGGGAGAGATAGAAACATCAATGATGAAAGAATCATTGATCGGCTGCCTCCTGCACGCCCCCACTGAGGATTGAGCCGCAAGCCCAGCATGTGCCCCTGACTGGAATCAAACCCGGGACCCTTCTGTCCACAGGCCAATGCTGTGTCCACTGAGCCAAACCTTAAGGGCATTTTTTATAGCATTTAGGGCCCACCTAGATAACCCAGTGTAATCTCTTCTCAAAATACTAAATTGCATCTGCAAAATCCCCTTTTCCAAATAAGGTAATGTTTACAAACTCCAGGGATTAGGACTTCATATCTTTGGGTGGCCATTATTCAACCTACTATACCTTCTAATATGGTTTTAGGCACCTGGCTTTTTGAAGCCAAGAGGGACCTAACCTAAGAGCATATGCTGCCTGCATATAAATACTAGTATATTGTATTCCATGTTGTAATTAATTAGCCAGATTCTTAAATCACTGCTAGCCTCAGTGTGCTATGATTATCTTTTCCTCCATCACTACCGCCTAAACTACTCAACAGCTTAAGCTGACTGAAAATACAATGAAAAGAGGCAAGTACTATAATTCTTATGAAACAGGAGCCCAACTAAAGAAAGTTTGTTTATAGTCTGTGTGTTCCTAACTTTGTTTTCATAAACACATTGATCTTAATAATAAAACACTGAAAATGTTATTGTACTAGTACATGATTTGTCGAAACTTCTCTAGTGCCAGAAGCAGAGCAAAGGAAGTTATCTACAAATCACAGGGCCATTGGACGATAGTTACAAAATAAAAAACTACTAGTATATGAACCTACTATACTATTTTCCCAGGTCTTTGCCTGCTTCAGTTTATTCTTTTTGTATTTTACAGGCAGTGTCTGCCTCACATAGGATTCATGTAGATTGTCTTTAGGATATTTGATATAACTCTTACCCTATGAAATATTGATCATCTGTCAAGGGTTATAATTAATGGTGTGATTGGCTAAGTAACTCAGATTGTATGTATTAGGTTTGCTCGAAACCAACCCTTTGAATAGTTTACATTTGATCTCTAATGTTTGTTCTCTATAGCGACAAGGAACCATGGACTACTTTTTTTCCCCTAATCACCATTTATCCCTCCATACCTCTTCCACCCTACTCCTTCCCGCAGTCACCACACTGTTGTCCGTGTCCATGAGTTCTTTCTCTTTTTCATTTTCCTTTTAGCTCAAATTAATGGGGTCACCCCATTAATTTCTTATTATAGCAATGTTTGTCATGCAGTTAAATCAATACTTTATAATATTAATATTCTATCTTCTTTATTGGTGTTTAATCAAGATAATTTTCATACTTCCTACTTTTTGGTATGGGAATTTTTTTCCCCAATAACTGCAAAGTGAGAGAGAAGTACTTCAATCATTTGCAATTCCAGACTGATTTAGTTTGATACAATAATATGACAGCTGTTAACCTAAGATGATTTTATTCTTGATTATTTAAACTTTAACTTTCTTGATTATTTAAAGCCATTCATGGCCAAAAGTGAGTGAGACATATTTAAACTCTACAGATACTGTACATTACAGATTTTTGTGTGCAGACTCCTGTATAAAATTTTACTTAAGCCAACCATTAATTTATTATGAGCTTAGGTGCAGAGCTTCCCAGCAACAGTGCTACAAATAGATTATAACAAAACCATGATCTTGATCCTCTCAGCCCTCAAGATGATCTCTCTTGGCCCCTTTGGTCATGAGCATCTTCATCCAATTATTCCAGCCTGCTTAAAAATGTTTTCATATTCTTTGCAAGTTATGAGTCACAGAAGGTTAGAAAACACTATTCTATATAACCCCAAATATTTTTAATTTTATAACTTCTCTTCCTCCTTGCATAATCATTTGCTGTTTCTATGCCCCATATTTTCTTGGTACTGAATAATCATTCTGGATTACAAATTTTGATAAATACTAATAGACAAAGCAAGAGCCTAATAACTATGGTTACTTAGTATCTGATGAAACCACTGAAATATCAATGAAATAAGAGTAAACTGATCTATTTTAATAAAAATATTTCTGTTTATGAAGAACTTATGGGTTTTCAAGCTTATTGCAGAGAATCGCATAGGAATGTTAATCGCATAGGAATTGAACATTAATAGACTGTCCCTCTTAGCTGTAACAGTTCTTAGTTGTAATCATTATACATGGGGTCATATTTTTTATGTAGCACTTTCTGAAAAATATGGCATGGCAATACGGAAATAAGGTTCACATAAAACTTTGTTTATTAAGAATGTTATTAACAAAGTGGGATCAAATAGAATTATCCAAAAGAGAAAATTATACATGTACATAACTTGAAAATTTAAACACCTTAATCAACTCTACTAAATAATGGCATAATTTCTTTCTAGAAATTGAAGGAATTTAACAAATTTGTGTGTTTTTTATGCAGAACTAGAATGTGAAACAATGAAACAGGAGAATACTCGACTACAGAATATTGTTGATAACCAGAAGTACTCAGTTGCAGACATTGAGAGAATAAATCATGAAAGAAATGAATTGCAGCAAACCATTAATAAATTAACCAAGGAATTAGAGGATGAACAGCAGCAGTTGTGGAATGAGGAGTTAAAATATGCCAGAGGCAAAGAAGCGGTAAGTCATAGCATTTCCAGAGTGGTAGCTCACCAGAGCGGGCCTTTGTAAAGGTCTATCCTAATTCAGAACTGAATATATATATATATATAAAAGGCTAATATGCTAAGTGTCCAACTGGTCGCTATGATGTGCGCTGACCACCACAGGGCAGACGCTCAACACAGGAGTTGCCGTGACGCGCACTAGCCATTTACAGAGAAACGGCACTGCGGACCACCCCTGAGCAGCACCCCACCAAATCACAGCCAACGCTGCTGAGACCCCATGGCGCAAAATGCAGCCCGCAGCTCAGCCCAGCCTGGAAACAGTGGCTATAGGCACCAGGTAATGACGTCACGTAGCAATGCCTGGCTTCCTCTCCCTAGCCACTAGCCTCCTTGGAGTTTCTTCAGCCCAGGAACATGACTTGCTTTATAGCCAGGTGCAAACATTTTACACTGTAACCAAATGTCTGTGAAGTGTTTTCCCATGCCTCATCTCATTTGATCCTCACAGAAGCCCAGGAGTAGATAGATAGGAGACTCGGTGGAATCCTATTTTCTTTTCATTAGCTGGAAAACAGAGATTTAGAAAGCTTAGAAACTTGACCTAACTGAAAAGAAGTAAGAAATGGTGGACCTTGTAAATGACTTCAGGTTTTCTCACTGCGCAGAATATAGTCAAACACTGCTGCAGTTAAATATTTTACCCTTTGTCTCTCTTGCGTGATCTACAATAATAATCTTCTTCGTGTTGATATTTACTGCTGTGTTGCTGTCAATTACCTGAAAGAGAAGGTAGGGTGCTCCACTGGACTGGAAAAGTTTAGCTAAATCAGAAAGCAGGTCTAATTAAGCAAGTTTATCTATATATATAAAGCTCGCACTGGCACCAATCGCTCGCATGTGTTTCCATCTGTCATTGTCGATCATGAATTTGGTTGACACTTCTATTATAGAGAAAGGGCGAATAGTGATATTAAAATATTTCTTCTAATTAATTTCCTTTCAATGTGCACGAATTCATGCACTGGGCCACTAGTGTAGAATAAATTGGCTAAAGAGGTAAAAAATTTTTAGCATTGACATTTTACTAAAACACACTCATCCTTTTATATCAATTCAGTAACTTGCCAATTTTTGTCAGTCAAATTAAGGTAGCCTTTATTGTCAAACAGTGAATCGAAAAATAAGCAAAAAGGTTTCTCAGGCCATGAAAATAACTTTCTTAAATCCCATGCCTTTCATTCTAGAAGAGGATATGAGTCACCTCTTAATTTACCTATTCACTACTCAAGTAAACATTTATTTAACTAATGTGCTGTGTACCACTCATCATGCTGGGCCTAGAGGAAATAAAGATAAAAGGACATGTATTCTCTCCTCAAGAAACTTCTAATCTGGTTGATATTTTCTACCGTGGGATCAGACCTTTAATAGGCATTTACATAAGTAACTGAGTAAGCATATATTATACTTAACCCACATTTAGTGTGTATAGTGGGGAGATGGATAAGGTGGTTTTTAGAAAGGCTTCCTTGAAAAGATAGCACCTGAACTGAAATGGAAAGTTTAAGGAAGAGTTAGCATGGCAAGGGTAGGGGGGGAGTCAGCAAACAAAGGAGTTTATGGGAACACCACAGAGATTATAGCATGATGCATTCTGGTGTCCTAAGCATTTCATGTGGCTGATGCTTAATAGCAAGGTACAGGGGCACGGCAACAGATGACACTCAAGAGGTAAGGCATGGACCAGACAGTAAAGATCCTTTTCATGTTTAGAAGTTGTTAGGACTTTATCCTGAAAACTCTAAGAAGCCTTTAAAATTTTTAAACAGATATGATCACAATTCAGAAAAATCTCAGTTTTGGTAATGTGAAAAATGGATTGGAAAGTAACAAAACAGATAAGGATCTGTGGCAGTAATGTGGTGAGAAATTACAAGCTGAATTTGGATAATGCAAGTGAAGATTCAAAGAAGTGGGTAGATTCTGACTAGATAGGAGATAGAGTGAAAAGGACCTGGTGGAAGAAAGGGGAATAGTCACAGTGTCTGGCTTGGGTGGTTAGCAAGCAGTAATACCACTCGGGAATGAAAGGAAAGTCACCAGTCAGGAATGGGGATGGTCTGCTGAACCTGTTGTGTTCATTGGGCATCTAAGTGAAAGTGTCTAATAGGCTGTTGCTATATGGATCTGGACAGTCTGGCTTTGCAATGTAGATTCAGTAAAAATCAGTATACAATAATATTGTGATGGAAACCAAAAAAGAATACATAGGAAGATAGAAATCTGAGAACACCATCTTGGAGTGGATAAGATTCTTTAAGAGAGGCCTAATAGGAAACTAAAGACTATCCAGAAAGGTCAAGAGAATAGAAGCTGAGAAAGGAAATATTCAGAAAGGACTTAGCATTGTCAGATGCAATAAGTCAGACAATTCAAAAGTTTGTCAGATTCACTAATAGTGATCACTATCAAAACCAAATTATTTGACTTTATTTTAATTTTATAGGTAGTACATTATCATTTTAGCCAACATTGTTGAGAGTGGGCCTACTGACAATGTAAATTTCTAGACAATCTTTTATAAATATTCTATACTTCTGCTTTACATGGCTATATGCTATTTACTTTTTTACATGTAGCTGTCAGCATACATGGACTTTTAATGATTCAGCATTATCATGGACATGACACCAATGTATTCTTAAACAATATAATAAGTTAACAGGTTGACTTTAAAATGTCTAGGGACATTTTTCCTGTCAGTTCTACAGCAATCTTTTCTGCTATATACACTATTTGCATTCCTAAGAAAACTTATATAAAACTTATTTTTAAGGAAAGGAAAAGAAAGCATGTCTATAAATAGGCTTTTTTTTTTCAGAGTTTCAGACTTGTTCTGAAGTTTTTTTACAGTAGTATTTTCAGTTACAGTGTTTGTTTATTGGTAGTTATAGTTCTAAAATTTAAATAGTTACTAAGAAAAAATGAATCTCTTATCTTTTGGTCCAAAAGAAATGACATTGTTTTATCCTATTCCAGCACTTTCCTTAGTACAATATTTCTTATATATATTTATCACCATTGTTAAAATGAAAAAAAAAAGAGCTCAAATGCAGCCATGTTTGCATATGGGGGCAATACTGCTTTTCATCCTAGTCACATTATAAAGTAGATTATAGGTATAATGCAAATTGTTTCTTAATAGGTGCATTATTAAAAATCTGAATTTTAACATCTACATATGTAATTCTTAATCAGGAATAGACAGTTCAGTATGAGGAATAAGCATTACCTCCCCTTTTTTGGCCCTGTTTCAGTATACTTTTACTTTGCCTTAATCATCTATATTTCCTCATCCTCCTAATCCTCTAGGTAATCCCTGTCTTCATGTATTAAGGAGAAAAATATGCATTTATAAGTAGTCTGTGGAGGTGATCCCTAAAGTTTTTGAAACTAGAATTTGGTAAACATGTGTTTTAGCTCTGGATTTGCCGCCTTATGCCTGTGTCACTTTAATAGCTTCAGTTTCCTTATTTATAAAATGAAGTGTGGTTAGATTCGCTTGATGAATCTGAAATGACTTACTTCAACAGTTATTTATGAGTATATTTTATCTCTTGAGTTCTATATGTGAAAGGGGAGGTTAGGAATCCCTGGACTAAGTAAACTCTGAGCTTAACTAACTGAAACTAGCTGTACTAAAGGGAATGCTACTTTTGATTTGGAGGACCAAGCTGAAAGAAGAAAATTATCTGGGATAGGTAAGCAATGGCCTAATGAGCCAGAGTAGGGCCATCGACACTGAAGACAAAGCCCTTGAGTTGGATACTGGGTGAGAGAGTAAAGAATGTAAAAGTTCAATATAAATATTTTGTTCATCTTTTTTTTTTCTGGACTAATTTTTATTCTACATGCACCGCTAAGTGGGGGTAGCCTTCTGGAAATCTTTGTTGAGAAAGATATTGAGAGTGCATCTAGATTAATCAGAAAAGAGTTGATCAGTTTTCACTGTCTGAATTGGTTGTGGGAAGGAGAAAGTAGAGACACATGTACCACGTATTTGCTCTCCCTGCAGTTTGGCATGATAAAGTACATGGGTTTGTGAAAGCTGTTTTCATTAGATGAATAAAATGCTAGTAAAAAACAGAAGAAACTACTCCTAGTACCATTTAGTATAAGGACAAATAGACCTACATACATATCTTAGTGTCCCTAGAAAGCTACTATATAACAAATTGTAGTAGTTGAGATTATTTCCTTTCATAAAGAAGAAATCTTAAATTTAATAAGTAGAGCTAATAAATTTTTGGAAATGGCAAGTTATTTAAGTAAGTTCCAATGAGTGCTTTTGCCATTGCATTCTTTCACTCAAAATATTCTTTTTTATAGATGGGTAACGGCAATGAGAATCAAAATATGTACTAAATGGAGGAAAAAATATGAAAATAAATTGCCTAAACTCTGCAGATTCATTTCTTTAATCAAATATTAAGTGTTTACTATATTGCTAAGTAGTATTTTAGATTCTGGGGATTCAGCTGCTTTCATGGAGCTTATATTTGTTTGTGGTGATGAACAAATATATGTCACAGAAATGAAATCCTTGACAAAATATTGGCAAAATATTATCTTTTGTTTTCAATAGGTTGACTATGATGTATGTACCTAAGTTTGGTTTGCTTCATATTTTTTTCTTAATGTTTGCTCTATTTATTGGTTCTATATGGGAGGGAAGGGGAATTTTCATTAATATCTCAATGTGGCTGGACTCTTATTTCAAACTATTTGTCAGATAAATGGAAGAGCAGTAGTATATTGCTTACTAATTATAGTCTTATAATTATTCTACAAATTTAGTGTGAATAAAATATTTTTATTTTTTGTATTTTAAAATTGCCACTTTTACAACTAAAAATACTACATTACTAAAATACTAAAAAAAATAGACAATATAATTTTGTGTAAAATTACAGAAATGCCAATTGAAAACCATTTGGAATGCGGCTGTTTGATTTTTTTTTTAACATTTTTTGTTGTTGTTCTCTTCTTACAGATTGAAACACAATTAGCAGAGTATCACAAGTTGGCTAGAAAATTAAAACTTATTCCTAAGGGTGCTGAGAATTCCAAAGGTTATGACTTTGAAATTAAGTTTTATCCTGAAGCTGGTGCCAACTGCCTTGTCAAATACAGAGCTCAAGTTTATGTAAGTAATCATAAGTATTTCAAAGATTTTCAGATACATGATTGCTATCTGGTTCATATGTCTATAAGTAAAAGTTTAAACTTCAGCATGTCTATAATTCCAGACTAAAAATAAAGCACTGAAAATTTTTATCTTCTTGGTAGTGGAAATTTTCGCTATTGTACTTTACTCTTAAAACTATAATGCCTTTTCATCCTGTCTACCTATTTTATCTATTTATCTGGTAAAAAATTGTGCTTTATTAGAAGTCTTTACAAGGTGTGGTAACAAGACCAGTTCTTCCCAGAATTGAGAGAAAAAGTATCCACAGAGCTGGTGAACCTGGAATGAATCTTAAAAGGTTTATGGGGGTGGTCTGTGGAGAAGAGTTTCATATACAAGGAGACACATGAAAACATGAAGCATTAAGTGACTTCAGCAGTCAACAATGAGAAATCTGCAAATTTGCACCTAATTTGTTAAATATATCCAAGGATGTAATTTGGGGAAGAAAATTTTTAATTGCTCTATTGCAATTTCTCGGTTATTCACAAATTTCAGTACTCTAGTGCCCCCCCCCCAATGTAAATTTTTAATACTTAATTTTTAAATAAAGAATTTCAATTCTAAATTTATGCATTTTTCCTTTGAGAGTTTTTCATTCCTTCAGTAAGTTATTTAGTACAAGTGTTCCATATTAGCTAAGTGCTAGAAATAAAATACCCAGAAAGATACAGTTTCTAATTTCTCAGAGATTACAGTTTATTGGTAGATAGATTTTTATTAAGTAAAGCCACACTCATTTTCAATTTCAAAAGGTGCACCCCGTAAACATTTAGTCTTCTACTGAATTGTTTCTCAAACAATTGCTAGATGGGCACATAGGCAGGCAGGTAGGCAGGCAACCAGGCAGATAGAATGTACTCACTGCTGCTTTGAGTAGTTTAACTTGACTAGTGTAAGAAAATAACTACCTGAATCAAATCAGAAAAGTCTATCCATTGCAAAAAGAATACATATGCTCAGAAAAGAAGGAAACATTTTTTATTTATCTGTAGTTTTACATAGAAATAGAATAATAAAAATAGAAATAGCATCAAGAAGGTACCATTCCAACTGTTTTAAGTAGTATTTGGAGAAAAGTTAAAGAGGACATTACATCTTTCAAAACAGAGCAGCCCAAATTAAAACTCACCAATAACTTCAAAAGGCCTACTGAAACATAGTAATGTACAGGATTTTCTTTCAAGTGATGAAAATGCTTTGGAACTAGAGGTGATGGTGATACAACATTGTGAATTACTAAATGCCTCTGGATTGTATACTTTAAAAGTTAATTTTATATTAAATTTATTTTAACTTAATTATTTTAGTTTAACCATTTTAATGTGTAAGTTTTACATCAACAAATAATAATAATAATAACAATAATAATAGGAAGCAATGAAGTGCTATGTTGAAATAAATCAGTAAAATAGCAGAAAAAAAAACACAAAAGAAATACAAGCAGGTAAGAGCTTCTGGGTTTGTGAATATGTGGAGATGCAGAGAAAGTGGCAAAGCCCAGAGAGCATGCCCCTTCCCAAATACCTTCCTCTATGTAGCTCTCCTATCTGGTTGTTCCTGAGTTATATTCTTATTTAAATAAACTTGTAAACATTTACCTATCCTGTACACCCACCTTGCTTTCTTCACAGAACAACATACCCCAATGATCTTTCTGCAGTAGTATATTGAGTTGTTCCTTGTTTCTTTTGCAGCCTCAGAGTCCTCTATTTGTGTGGCTTATTGAGCCAGTCCCTGTTCTAGTCTTTGCCATTGCAGTAGGGTCACAATGAATAGCAAAAAAGTGAAGAAATGAAATACAAGCAGATAATTGTAAGGCTAAACAATTAAAAAGGATTAAAAGAAAATGATACCTCTGGAGAATATAGCATAAAACATACAAATTGTTTCTAAGACTGTATTAAACTGAGTATATTTGTAAAATGTTTAAATAATAACAGTGGATTTCCAGAATAGATAAGCAAATCTAGAATTTTGCATGTATTCAAAACCAAAAGCAGGTTATATTCTATAGAAATTATATTAAAAATTAATTTTATATTCTTATTGACGGTGTGTTCATTTAGATTCAGGATATCACAGATTCACTTTTTTTCTCCAAAAGTGGTTCCTCCTATCACATTGTGTAGATGCCTCATAAGAGAAACTTTGTAATTACATATGTCATATGTAACCCCCATTCTTATATATTTTATAGGTACCACTCAAGGAACTCTTGAACCAAACTGAAGAAGAAAGTAATAAAGCTCTAAATAAAAAAATGGGGTTAGATGATACTTTAGAACAAGTAAGTAACAAAACATAGTCATTAAAAGCAAAAATAAGATTTTTTTTAAACTTAAAATTACATGTAATTTGTGGTTTCTAATTGCTAAGGAATGAATTTTAAAATATGATAAATGAGAGTTGGGAATACCCTTGACTTAGAAACATTTGAAGTAATTTAAGCATCCTAGATTTCATATATCATTGATATAAGAAAGGGATATATGTAACTGAGTTAATTTCCCTTTGGTTGTTTTTTTTTTTTTTTTAATATATTTTTATTGATTTCAGAAAGGGAGGAAAAGGGAGAGAGAGAAACTTCAATGATGAGAGAGAATCGATGATCAGCTGCCTCCTGCATCCCCCCCCCCAATGGGGATTAAGCCCGCAACCCAGGCATGTGCCCTGACTGGGAATCGAACCTGGGACTCTTCCATCTGCAGGCTGACACTGTCCACTGAGCCAAACCGGGTAGGGCGAAGCAGATATATTTTTGAAAGCCTGCTGTGTATCTGGTATTGTAATTGATGTTGGTGACACATTATCTGCCCTTTTTAACTCTATTTCAAGTAGAAAGGAGGGCCGGAAAACACTTATTTTTCTTATAACATTTTTGTAGTGTAAATACACCTATCTAAATAATACACCTATCTAAAATAATCACTAGGTTCTTTCTGAAGGAAGTGGTAGCTGAGCTGAGTTGTGAGTAACAAGTAGGAATTGGCCAGTGGATTACACAGAAGGATACTAGTACACACACACACACACACACACACACACACACACACACCACTGAAGGTCCAGAGACCAAAGAGCATAGCATGTTAATGAAATACTATTAGTATAATAAATAGAATAAGGGAGAAGCCTGGAGTAATAATGATATAATTATGAAGGGGATTAGTTGGTTGTTGGCTGAATGTTTACTCTGTAGTAGGCAGTGGGGACCATTGAAATTTTTTCAGTCAGGGAATAACACCTGTGTGTTTTAGTAAGCTCACAGTATTGCCCTTTCGAAGGATAAAGACACACAATTAAGAGACATCACAGTAACTTGAATGATAAGTGGTAAGAAATCAAACTAAGGCCACTGCAGTAAAGATGAAGAAAAAAGATTTAAAGGTTGAAACAACATAATTTAGTGGTCCATTTGTATGTAAAGTTTAAGGAAGAGAGAAATTTAAAATGTTCATATGTCTAGCTTTAGTATATGGTGTTAAAGAAAAAATATTCATGACTCTTGTTAAAGACCATAAGGCAGACTGTATTCAAGGGAGACTATTACAATGGGGTTTTGCAGTAGGCAAGAGAGATTGGACTTAACTCCAAATATAACAAAGAAAAGTGAGAATTTATAGCCAAGGAGCAGGGTGGAGTTCAGGGGTTAGAAAATTACTGAGCAAACTCAGGGTTAAGGGGGATTCTGGCTAAACCAACCTAACAGAGTTCTTACTGAAGGCAAGAACATCACACGGGAAGGGTGAGGGGCATGGACGATGAGAAACCTGATCAGATATTGAGGATGGGAGGATTCTGGTTAAAATTCTTGTTAAAATTGAGCACTACAGAGACAGACATGAAGCCCAAAATTCAGCCTAGTTGAGAGTTCAGAAGAGCATAGTTTTGTCAAGGAGAGAATCTTTGTCATTGGTGATCTAGAACCTTGACAAAGAATACAAGAGAAGGGTATGGAAGAGAGAATTTCAGGCTGGGATATGCTGAGTTTCAGGTCTCTGGGAGACCAAAGTGGAGAATGTCCAATAGCCAGTTGGAGTTCGGAGATATATAGATATAGATAGGTATTTCTTAGTATGCAGTTAATTAAAGCCAGGAGATCTCCCAGTTGTGAGATTGAGAGAAAGCTCTCCCAAATGAGCAAATGAGAATGCAGCCAAGATCGGAATCTTGGGAGAACATCTACATCCAAAATATAATCAGACAAAGAGAAACTTGTGAGAAAGAATTAGAAGGACCTCCCAAAACTTAAAGAGGAAACCAGGAGTTTACATGGTCTTAAAACCCAAGTAAGGGGATTTCAGAAGGGAATAATCAGGTGTTACTCCGATGTCAAATAAGATTAAGTCTGTAAGTTGCTCTTTGGCTTTAACAATTAAGATATACTAGTGACATTTTCAAAAGCAGAGGAGCCAGAAAGCATTTTACTGTGGATT
The DNA here is from genome assembly GCF_000147115.1 of Myotis lucifugus. Lineage (NCBI taxonomy): Eukaryota > Metazoa > Chordata > Mammalia > Chiroptera > Vespertilionidae > Myotis > Myotis lucifugus. Next base: position 277,717 of record NW_005871106.1, read on the forward strand.
GAAGCTTAAATGATGAAAGATAGACGAAAGATACTTTAGTATGAATAGGTTGCTCTTTGTGGACTACTAGAAGTTAGACTAGTATAAATGTGTCTAAGGAAAGGAAATGAAACGGTAGTTAGAAAAATATGGGAAAGTTTTTGTTTTTTGTGGTTTTATTTTGTGGTGTTTTAGGGGGGAGAGGGTTTTGTTTTAAAGATAAGGGAGTTCAAGGGTAAAGTTTTTAAAAATTAAGAGCAAAGGGGATTGAGGGATATGAATGTAGTCCATGAAGAAATATGAAGGCATAGAATCCAGAGAAGAGCTGGAATCTTACTTCTCTTCATGAGGAAAATGGGTGTTCTGTATTCTGAAACTGACTTGAAGAAGGGAAGATCTCCTCCAAGTATCTTGGTTGATTGGAGTCAAGTAGTGATGGAATTCCAGTCTATTAGTGGCTCTATCTTCTTATAAGTAACTTTAGAGCTCTTTATTGAATGAAAGAATGTGTATTTTCATAATCAAGTGAGGAAATGTTTAATTAGTTGATGAAACTTTAGTAAGCTGACATGGAAAATAGAAGCTCCTCAGAGATAAAATTTTGACCATCCATGAAGGCCCAGTGGAAGTTCAGGTTGTTTGGGTGTCCATTGGTCGTATTGCAGGTGAATTTAATGAATCAACTAGCTTAACTTACTGATTACTTCAGAAATATTTTTAGGTTGGAAGCAAAGTTTATAGCTTCAGTAACTCTAGGCTTTAAAATAATTGAAAAGGCAGGAGGTATAGAGAAAGTCCTTGGAGTTAGAATGTCTATGTCTGAGTTCTGGTCATATGCTCATTGCATGATCATGAGTAAATAGCATTCTTTCCAGCCCACTCCTCTCACTTGTAAAATAAGAAAGGAATGTCGCTTGTAAGGACTTTTGATGATTGAATGAGAAGTATGTGCAAGCGTTTTTAACAAGTGTAGTCATTTTACCATCCTATCTTTTGCTAAATAACAATAACTTCACTAAATTTTTCTCTATATATAAATAATTTTTTAATTTTATGTACATATAGAATCATCCTTTTAAAGAAAGATGTCAGTTTATACATTTTACTATTTTCTGTTTCCTGTGGGAAATATTTTCCTGGGTTTTAGTTTTAACAGATCTTAAAGTACAAGATTAAATTTGCTTACTTTATTACTCTTTGGAAGGATGCATTGACTGTAACCAATCAGCAAGTTATTGGTAAAATCCATATGAATAGTTTTCTTTAATATCCCAAAAAGTGAACATAAATGGAAAATTAGATAACTAAAATAGATAGTCTTAAAAAAAAAAACTAGAAAGCAAAAGCAATTTATATTTACTATTAATAAATTAATATAAAAATATAGGATATGATATTTATATAATATATATGAGAGCTTAAAAGCATTCTCACAGCTACTAGTAGAAAAACAGATAATAGAATCCTATTTTACTGAGAATGAAGCCACACCTTTGATTTCTAGTTAATGCCCTCCTTCCTGTACTACTCTCTACATTTAAACATTATTTATAAGTTTTCTTAAAATTAACTCTCCTTTGGGGAATAAATTCTTTTTTTTTTTATTGAATTTATTGGCATGACATTGGTTAATAAAATTATACAGGTTTCAGGTATACAATTCTACAATAAATAGCTTCTTAAGACAAATCATAGTTGAGTGTCCAAAAGGACTAGAAGAAATAGCATGGTTTAGTTAATTGTTAGGACAAAAGTCCTATAACTTATTATTAAAATTTTTTTGATGTATAGTTATGATTTCTCACCCAACATTTTCTTCTCCAAGTTAAATACAATGATAATGGAAAGCAGAAGAAGTGTAAGAACTCTGAAAGAAGAAATTCAAAAGCTGGATGATCTTTACCAACAAAAAGTGAAGGTAAGAACTTTGCCGCAGTTTGTACAGGTTAGGCAAAGCTATGTCATGAGCGATTGATTGGGCACCTGTTCTGACAACAAACTGAAATATTTAAGCTGTATCTTATAACTTGTGTATTAGTTTTGTCTTCTCTTCCAAAGTTTATTGTAAGGAGTTATTTATTTTATTCTTTTAAATGACTTTTTTCTGGACTTGGGCTATTTCACCATAGAATATGTTTACTCTTTCACTAATTATTTATACTTGCATATGTGATTTAGTATCCTTGAAAGACCAAAACATACTCTTAAAGCTTAAACCCCTATAAGGCCTTTTGTATATGTCATTTCATATAAATTGTCATTCCAAACTGACAATCCTGGCCAAATTCCAAAGATCATTTATGTGAAATCTAAAATGTGAGTAAAATAATAAGATTCATTTCCTACCACCTCTAACCCACCTTCTGGCCAGCATTTTACTTAAGGAAATACTCATAACCACTTATACAATTTATGTGAAAATTTTAACCACACCAATGTTTTTCACTTAGTTACAATGACAAAGTATTATGAATTAAAAACTTTTTTGTTTACCTGTAGTGTATTTAGGGTTTACACATTTTTTAAGCAATGTGACATTTTTAGAAAATACACCACAATAATAGGATCTTCGTAAGAAATGAGGCATTTGGTAATCATTTTTGTTTTTTCATATGTCCTCTATGACAGCACTTGAGTTATTTTCATTAAAGCACTTAAGTGAAAGACTTCTTTAGTATATTTCATCTTGAGAACCCTAAGAACTTAGGAATTTTGGCTACTTTGCCTATACATAATTAATACATATGTGAAATAATGGCAGCATGAAAATTATCCACATTTTTACGTATAATAAAGCATCTTTAATGCTCATGGAAAAAAATTTAAATTAGAATATTATAAAATTTCCTATGATACAGACTTGAAAATACTGCGGAATGAATTTTATGCAGGCCTCTTGAGGAGGTAACATTTATGTTTACAGTATAAGGTTCTCAGAGGAACATTTTAATACCTCTTACATGTTAAAGCAATAAGCATCCTGGGAATACAAGTGATGATGCAACCTGATTTTTTCAAATGCTTTGCATACATTTTTTTAAATCCACCTGAAGTATATAGAATGTGACTATCAAAATATATATATAAAACCATGACTTTATCCTGATAGGAAGCTGAGGAAGAGGACAACAAATGTGCCAATGAGCTGGAGTCCTTGGAGAAACACAAGCACATGCTGGAGAGTGCTGTTAATGAGGGCCTCAGTGAAACTATGAATGAATTAGATTCTATTCAGCGGGAGTAAGTTCATCTTACCAAGTTTTTTAATGTTTATTTTCAGTTTAATTATTGAACATTTCCATAGAATTAGATCTATGCTTATTTGCTTTAATCTGTATTGCCGAGCTATTTGGGGGTTGAGGGAATGGTGACTAGAACTTAAGCAGAATAGTTTACAACATGAAGATACTCTCACCAGACAAATACATTCTACTGCTATTATAGCTATTGCCCCTTCATTTTTAGATCTAATTAAGAAATGGCTTTTAATCCCTCAAAACAACACAAAATTTTAAGTCAATTCAAATAATTTAAGCTATTTGTTAGTAAATTTTAATAAAAATTCACTAAGCTTTAATAAATTCCACTGAGCTCTTATTTTTTAAGATACAGTTTCTAGAAATTAGGTATATATGAACTATTTATACTTTATATAGTCAGTCTGCCTTTGTAATCACTACACTATGCAAAATATGCAATACAAATCACAGGACTTATGGGAAAATTGTGATTGGGGCCTAATACTCAAAAACTCTGTCAGTGATACAGACAAAAAACTGGAACCTGCCGAAACCGGTTTGGCTCAGTGGATAGAGCGTCGGCCTGCGGACTGAAGGCTCCCGGGTTCGATTCCGGTCAAGGGCATGTACCTGGGTTGCGGGCACATCCCCAGTGGGAGATGTGCAGGAGGCAGCTGGTCGATGTTTCTCTCTCATCGATGTTTCTAACTCTCTATCTCTCTCCCTTCCTCTCTGTAAAAAATCAATAAAATATATTTTAAAAAAAAAACTGGAACCTAATGAAAATGCTAGCACAATTATTGTAAACATGTTAAATATTTCAGAAAAGCATAAATACTATGATAAATACATTTTACCTTTAAAAGACCTGAAGTTTGTGTGGGGAAATAGGTAATCAAAGGGTTGCAGCTTGTGAATTATTGAGAAGAGGTAGAAGGAGGATTATCTGAAATTAAATGGAAAGTTGTGACTACCAGATTTGGATGCATATGGCTCATCACATATGTAATAAACTGGAGGAGCTAGTACTCCTGTTAGGTGTGTGCTTAAGTATTTTGTGTTTTATGTATTCCTTTGCATCTGGATTCAACTGAGTGCAGTTTTCTGCATTCATCTAATGTTTCTCAAGCAGGAAATTGACATAAGAGAATGCAAAATTTGCATTATGCTCAAATTGCTATCTAATATATGAGTTTGAAACAAATACATATTTCCAAATAAGCATTATAGCAGAACCGATTGGACACTATGGTACATTTCTTAGAAGTTTTTCATTTTCAAATTATACATTAAGTTTTCCTGGCTGTTTTTCCTTATAATTTTAAAACTTACAGAGGAAAATTTTAGACATATTATATAATAACTGTAATTAAAAATAGTGACATTCCTTCCTTAAAAATATTCTGCCTCTGTGTACATAATTCTCTCATACAAACTATATAAAATCAATTTACTAACTAGTTAATTCACAGGTTCTCTTAAGTCTAAAGTTGCCTTTGAGTAACTTAAAATCTTATTTTAATGTTGGAAGTACAAGCCTTAAGAAAATCAATTCTTCATTTTCTTATGTGTAGCCTAGGAATAGGAAACTTAGTTGAAGGTTTTTTTGGCTTGTAGTTTTTGTTTCAAGTTTGAATTTGAATGCCTAAAAACAAGACTCCCCCCTCTCCTATTCAAGTGTATTTAATGTCTTGCCCCGAAAGCATTTGTAAAGAGGAATTTTTACTATAATACTATTATGCATGATAATCATAGGAAAATATTATATCAAAAATTAAGTTTACAATCTTTTGGAGATTTAGGTAAGACCATTTGCTCCCAAGCTTTGTATATCAAAGATTGAAGTTTTGTTGCTGTTTTGTTTTGTTGTTTGTAAAGGGTCTTTGAAAACGTTTTTATTTCTGTTTTAATGATTGAAAGCTGGATCTCTGTAAATTATATGCGAACAAGCAGCAGAAATCCCGATCACAGCCTGGTTTTATTGAATCTGATAAGGAGAAGTGAACTAACTAGAACTGATATATTAAGTTTTTTCCCTACACAACTCAAATAAGAGTTTTTATTCTACAGATACCAACTGGTTGTACAGACCACAACTGAAGAAAGACGAAAAGTGGGAAATAACTTGCAGTGTCTTTTAGAGATGGTTGCCACACATGTAGGCTCTGTGGAGGTAAGTGTGTGAAGGTCTTTTCTACATTCTAAGAAAGCTTTTTAAAACTCTGATAATTTCTGTCTTATTTCTACAGAAATTAAATGATATATTTTATTTCTATGGGAAATATGATCTAGTATAAATTTATCAGAAGAATCCTACCTAGTGGTGTGGTAAGGGGACACTTGTGCCTCTCATAAAGTAATCTGTTTTGTTCACATAAACAGCAAACAATGATATTATTACATCAACAGTATAGAATTTGCTGCCAAACCTGGTTGTACATACTGAAAACATTTTAGTATACTTAAGATTTCATTCAGATGACAGAGCATGTTATGACAAATATTTTTTCTTGCTATTAATTTTATTAAACACAGCATAAAATATTTCTGAAACATGAAGTTTACCTTATCCTCACCTTTCACACAGCTTGAAAATTTAACAATAAAATGATTCTTCCAACCTGCTGTACAGAATTCAAAAGCTAAGATAAATTGCTGAACTCCAAAATTCCTGGGTAATTGATTAGGTGATATACTTCCCATTGTGAATGGTTTAAGGAAAGAAGACTCATATCACACTAATAGGCTTCATGTATTGTAAGCAGAGTACATGATATCCTACTTGCTTTCATCTCTCCTGGAAGACATTGAACTGCTGCTTTCTTGCTTGCCAGTGCTCTTCACTGCTTATTAGTAAAAACTAAGAAAAGCATCCTGGACACTACATCAGAAAACCTGGTTTCTACCTACTTCTAATTCAGCCACTTAGTGGCTCTATAACCTTTAATGAATCCTTTTTCAACCACAGACCAGAAAATTATTTGAGTGACTACTTTCTCATTTTCCCAAGGATGGTGTTGTTTTATTCTAGGTTCATAAGAAATATTCATTCATAATTTATAAATATTGGCTTAGATTAGAAAGTCTGCTTACTGATATATGTATCATTTGACTTCTTTTGGTCTTTACTTCATCTGTAAAATGAGAGAGTTGTACTAAATATTTGTCAACATCCTTTGTACCTCTGTCTATTACAGATAACTATTCGTCTGACCTTAGTGTTGTTAATCCAGTAGTGAGTTATCACTATGGATTTATGGGAAAGCTAACCACAACTATTAAACTTTTAATCAGTTAATATAAAATTAGATTTGAAACTCTGATGATAAATTACTATTACTTTTTAATTACTTTTTGTATATTTTAATATTCAAGAACATCAGACCAAATTCAACATTTACTGAGCAATTATTTTGCACTATGCTAAATTCACAATTAGCCAGTACAGTACAGAAGGAGCATAGAAAGTCAGCCAATTATCATTGAAACTTAATGTGGAGAAATTTTGAGTAATGAAATTGTACTAGAAAGAAAACAAGATTTGGATCTGAATAAAGTTTTATTGTAACACAGCCACTTCATTCACTTCCATACTATTTATGGCGGCTTTCTTACTACAACATCAGGGCTGAGCAGGTACAACAAAGACCATCTGGTGTATTTTAGGCCCGCAAAGCCTAAAATAGTTATTACTTGGCCCTTCACAGGAAAAGGTTGCTAACTCCTTTAGATTCCTAACCTCCCTGAGAGGACACAAAATCATTTTTTTCTTTTGTCTGTTTTGATGTTCCAAAAATTATTATAAGACTATAATAACTCACACACTTTAGTATTAATACATACAAACCAATCTCTCTGGTTAAGAGTCCAGAAAAAAATATATGAGAATAGACAGGAAATTGATATATGAGGGAGTTAGTATTGTATAGTTGGGGTAAAGTGAGTTATTCAAGTAAATTCACTTTTATAAAATTAAGATCTCTATATCAAAAGACATAGAGGGTAGGAAAACAAGCCACAAAAATGGTAGAAGATATTTTTTAAAACAACTGATAAAGGGTTTTTATATATATATATCCTCTGAAAACTAGATATGAAAAGTGGGCAAAAAACTTGAATGGGAATTTCACAAAGACCTAATGTGGCTAGCAAACATGTGAAAGATATGCCATTTCCCACCCTCAAAAAATTGGCAAAAAATTTGTTTGCTAATATTAAATGCCAGCAAGAATTGGAGAAATGGGAGTTCTTATTTATATTACTGGAGTTACAAATTGATGTAACAGTTTTAGCGAACAGTTTTGCAACCCCTAATAAAACTATGCTTTTTCACTCTGAGTATTTAATTAAATTTCTACTTTGCTAGAGGTACTGTACTGGGTTAAACAGTATACCTCCAAAATACATGTCTATCTGAAATATCATAATGTGACTTTATTTGGAAATAAAGTTTTGTGTATATAGTTAGATAAGATGCAGTCATATGAGATTAGGTTAGGCCCTAAATCCAGTGACTGGTAGATTATAATGTCTGAATGGAAATAGAGGCAGAAATATAGTGATGTAGCTACCAACTACAGGGTGCCAAGTAAAATAACAAATAGTAAAATAACACAATAACCTAGAGTATTAGTTTTCTATTGGTGCCATAACAAATTATCACCAATTTTTAAATTGGCTTAAAGCAACACAAGTTTATTTTCTTATATTTCTGGTGATCAGAAGTCTAAAAGGGGGCCTCTGTGCTGCAGTCCTTGAGGGGCCACCTACATTCATTGGCTTGTCACCTCGTCGCCTCTCTCTCCAGCTTCAAAGCCAATAGCACAGCATCTTCTATCCTCTCTAACTTCTCTTCTCGCCCTGACTGTTACACTGCTCATCCCCTCTTAAAAGGACCCTTGTGGTCTACCAGGATAATGCAGAATAATATTTTCTGGAGATCCTTAACTTATATCTGCAAAGTTTCTCTTGCCATGTAAGATAATGTATTCAAGGGTTCTGGGGATTAGGACACGGACATCTTTTTTTTTTTTTTTTTTAATATATTTTATTGATTTTTTTACAGAGAGGAAGGGAGAGGGATAGAGAGTAGAAACATCAGTGAGAGAGAAGCATCGATCAGCTGCCTCCTGCACACCCCCCACTGGGGTGTGCCCGCAACCAAGGTACATGCCCTCGACCAGAATCGAACCTGGGACCCTTCAGTCCCCAGGCTGACGCTCTATGCAGTGAGCCAAACCGGCTAGGGCAGGACACGGACATCTTTGGAGAGGATACTCTTCAGCCTACCATGGCTTAAAATACTGGATGAAAAAATAAGTGATATTACATTTAATATCATTCAATAAATATGAAGGTTGAAACCAGGTACCACTAACTATATTAGTTAGAGACACATACCTGTGTGTGTGTGTGTGTGTGTGTGTAATAAGGAAAAGCATTCAGGAGAATGGTTGTCTCTCAGGAGAAAAGAGAAGGTGATATGATTAGGAAAGGACACAAAGGAGCCTGCATACTGGATACAAGAGTATTTCTTCTCTTACAAATGGTATACTCTTGTCTGTAAATTTGACAATTAAATACTTTAAATGAAATTAATGTTTTTACATTAACAATTGCTAATTGTTTCCACTAGAAACACCTTGAGGAGCAGATTGCTAAAGTTGATAGAGAGTATGAAGAGCATGTGTCTGAAGATCTCTTGGAAAATATTAGAGAGATTGGAGAAAAGTATAAGAAGAAAGCTGCTCTAATTAAATCTTCTGATGACTGAAGATAAAAATGTTGATTATCTAAGCAAGAACTTTATTAACATTGTAAATTTCAAAATGTCCTTTGAGGTTTGAAAAATCTCTTACATATATATCCTATACCCATTCTTACAATGAAGTGTCATGACCACATCTTCCCATACTTGTGAAATATTTTGTAGCTTTTTTAAATCTAGTTCATTAACTTAAAGTGTGTACAACCTGAAATTATGAAAATTTGTTGGTTATTTTTAGATATGAGTACCAGTTATATTATGCACCCAGGGTTAATAAAATGTTAACATTAAAGTGTGGAGGTTTTTTTTCCTGATTTTTCTGCCTATCTTCAGATGGTTTGAAAGGTATTTGATCTAAAATAAGAGTCACCAAACTGTGGACCAAATCTAATCACACCCATTCATTGACATATCATTTATAACTGCTTTCATACTACAATGGCAGAGTTTAGTATATGCAACAGAAACCACCCCATGGACTGCAAAGTCAAAAATGTGTACTATTCTGGCCCTTTACAAAAAAGTTTGCCAATCCCTCATATAAATTATATAGGGTTGCTACTGTTCAACTAAAAAACTTTCTTAATGATTCTGGACATTTAGTCCAACCTACTCCTTATTCAGAGCCAAGAAGCTAAAATTATGTCTAGTTTTTTTCCATCTTTACTCTGAAATAAGCAGAATGTGGAATGTGAGAATCAGAAGAAATAATAAAATAATCTAGTTCAACCTCATTTTAGAGATGAGAGTTCATTCCAAAAGAAGTTCTCATTTACCTCAAGTCACAGTTTTTAGTGGTAGACGCCACACTGCAATTTACTTGAATCGATACAGCCACAATAGCCATGAAATATGAATGTTCTGGGTGGTGAGGAAGTTGTGCTATGATGTTGAGTCTCCATGATAAAAAGCATGGTATGTTTTTCTATTTGTTGAAGTCTTCTGTTGAGTTTTTAAATTTTTCTTCATAAAAGTCTTGCTTCTTTTAAATTTTTTTCTATGTATTTTTTTGTTGTTGCTATTTTAAATGGATCTTCCACTACGCTTTCTCTCTGGTAATAATTTGTATAAATGAAAGAATTTGATTTCTATATATTTATATAACTTGTAACTAATTTATGAAGTCTTTATTACTCAGTTTTGTTGTTAATGTTGAGTCTCCGGGGTTTTTCAATTACATAGTCATAATACTTGCAAATAGTAATAGTTTACTTACACCTTCCCAATTATTATAACTCCAATTTCCTTCTTTTGTCTAATTGTATTGAACAGTAAATCAAATATAATATTAAATATTTGTGAGAGTGGCCATTATTGTCTTATTTCTAATTTTAGTAAAGATGCTTGAAGTATTTACCCATTAATCATAATTTCAGCCTTTGTGCTGAGTTAGATATATCATGTTAAGAAAGTACCATTTTTTTTTTCTTAATTTATTAAGCTTGTTTTCTTAGTAATGGTTGTTGAATTTTTCAAATGAGTTGTAAGCATCTATGACATGGACTCTATTATTCTCTTCTAATATTTTCATATGATTTTTTCCCAAACATATAAACATCCTTACATTCCTAGAATAAACCTTACTTGGTCATGAAGTATTTTTTCTTTTTGTTTGGTTTTTAAGATATTTTTGTATTTTTATTCATAAGTTAGATTAGTGGTCTGATGTATTTTTTTATTTTTCTCAGGTTTTGGTATCAGTGTTATCATTTTAGAGAAATTAGATGTTTCCTTCTTTGAAATTTTCTCTGGTAATAATATTAATATTAGAACTAGAGACCTGCAGCACGAAATTTGTGCACTGGCGGAAAGGGGGAGAGGGGGGGCGTGTCCCTCAGCTCAGCCTGCATCCTCTCCAATCTGGGACCCCTCGGGGGATGTCCAACTGCCAGTTTATGCTCAGTCGGACATCCTTCTCACAATCCGGGACTGCTGGCTCCCAACCACTTGCCTGCCTGCCTGCCTGATCACCCCCTAACCAATCCCCTGCCAGCCCGATCGCCGTCAACTGCCCTCCCCTGCCAGCCTGGTTGCCCCCAACTGCCCTCCCCTGCCAGCCTGGTTGCCCCCAACTGCCCTCCCCAGCTGGCCTGGTGGCCCCAACTGCCCTCCCCTGCTGGCCATCTTGTGGCTGTGGGCACCGCCATATTTGAGGGCGGGGCAGTCAAATTAGCATATTCCCTCCTTATCGGCTGTGAGCACTGCTATCTTTGCTACAGCGTGAGGGTCAATTATCATATTCCTTTATTAGATAGATTGTATGCTTTCAAAGTTTGGTAGAATTCCCCATCTGGGTGCGCTGCTCTCTGTGGGTGTAGCTCTTTGACAACTCTACTTATTTTTCCTAGAGTTCTGTGTAAGTCTTTGTTTTTAATCTTTTCTATGATTTTGGTAAATTGTATTATCTTAGACATTTTTCTATTTAATAAAGTTTTTAAACTGGTGAACACAGGACTGAACAAAGTAATTTATTGCAATTCCATTTACTTTCTGCTTTTATGGTTCTTTCACTTGCATTATATTTTTTGCACATTTGCTCTCTTCCTTTTTTCCTTAGAATCAAATAGCTGATGGTTTCTCTATTGGATTAGTTTTTTAACTTAATACTTTTGTCCTTCTGTTTTCTAATTTATTAATTTTTCCTTTTTTCTTTGCTAGGTAACTTCGTTTGCTTTTCTTCAATTTATTTTATCAAAAATAATAATAAACAAAAATAGAAAAAATAACAATTTATTTTATCCCCTTCCCCCACTAACTTTTTGAATTAAATTCTCAATTCATTTATCTTAATTCTTTTTTTTTTATGTAAGAATGTAAAACTATGAATTTTCCTCTGGGTTGTACAAGTTTTTCTGTTGGTCTGTTTGTGTTTCAGGTTTTTTAAGCACTTTATTTTCCTTGCACAATGGCATGTTGCTGGCAACTAATGTTCTCACCTGACAATAGAAAACCAAAATTTGTTGTTACCACTTAAAGAATTGTTTGTACAGCTTTCCATAAAAGAATTAATAAATTTACAGGTATAAATGCAAACCATTTGCCAATGCAAGGCAATTAACAACTCACAGTTCTGGCAGGAAAACATCATAAGAAAGGAAACTGGGTTTGAAGTCTTGGACTCTTCCAACACTGTTAGACTGGGAAGACAGAAAGGACAGCTGATTCAAGAACTGCCAGCCTCTAGAACCCTGGAATAGTCAGTGAGTATACTCTAATACCCTGCACAGATCAAGAATTTGATGGTCTTACAGATTCTCACCAAGCCAATTTCTCTTCCATAAATGTGTTCTCTCACCTCAGTCAGGAAGTACCAAGGGTTTAAATCAAAGATAACTTTGTAAAATATACAAAGGTAACAGTTAACTTAAATATAACATTAAAATTAACAAGTTCTACAATCCAGCTTGTAGCAAATAAAAGCTTCAAAGACAAATTTCTTTTTATTATTTATTTGTTTTTTATTAATTTAAGAGAGGAAGAGAAAGACTGAAACATCAATGTTGGGAGAGACTCATCCATCGGCTGCCTCCTGCACACCCCACACTGGGGATCAAGCCCACAACAGGGGCATGTGCCCTGACCAGGAATCAAACCCTGACCTCGCAGTTCAGAGGTCGGCACTCAACCACTAAGCCATGCTGGCCAGGCGACAAATTTCTTTTTAAATGTTTATTCCAGTTTCATGAGGTAGGGCAAATGTATACTTCTGATTTAATTCATGCAACAAATGGTATGCATCTGCTTGCAGTCCATTTAGAATCATTTGCAATGGACAATGGAGGTGCCCAACTTGTTTTATTCCTGCTTGCTGATCCACATCTGCTAGAAGGTGCACAGCAAGGCCAGGATGAAGCCCCCAATTCACACTGAATACTTGCATTTAGGAGGAGTGATGATTTTCACCTCCACTTGCTAAGATCCAGTGCTGTGATCTGCATGCTGTCAAACATGCCAGAGTAAATGCTGGTCCCATCAGAGAGCGCCGTGTCACAAGTCCTTCCAGATGTCAACATCACAGTTCATGATTGAGTTTAAGATGGTCTCAGGACTCCATACCCAGGAAAGAGGCTGGATGAGTGCTTCTGGACACCAGAACCACTGGTTGGTGATGGTGAGCACCTGATGATTGGGCAACTGGTAACTCTCAAGGAGAAAGACTCAGTGGTGGCCATCTCCTGCTCAGAGTCCAAGGCAACATAGCAGAGCTTCTCCTTGATATCATGAATGATTTTCCATTCTGCTGTGGTGGTGAAGCTGTAGGTGTGCTCTGTGAGGATCTTCATGAGGTAGTCCATCAGACCCCAGCCAGCAAGGTCCAGACACAGAATGTAGTGGAGCAGTATAGGTCTCATAGGTGGCACCATGTGAAGGAGCCCATCCCTAGGGGTCCATTATAAAACCAGTGATGTAGCCAGAGGCATTCAGATACAGCAAGGCCCAGATGAACACGTACATGCCCAGGTGTTGAAGGTCTCAAACATGATCTGAGTCATCTCTCTGAGGGCTTTGGGGTTCAGTGGAGCCTCAGCAGCACCAGGCGCTCCTCAGGGACCACATGTAGCTCGTTGTAGAAGGTGTGCCAGATCTTCCTAATGTCGCCCCAGTTGAGGACTATGCCAGGCTCCATGAGGTACTTCAGGATCAGGATGCCACACTTGCTCTGGACTTTCTGCCCCCCAGACCACCTGGGCACCCAACAATGGATGGAATCATGGCTTGGGGGTCATCATTTCTAGCAAAATCACCTTTACACCTGCCAAAGCCGTTGTCAATGATGAGCCCAGCGATTTCTTTTGCATTGCAATCTAGAAGAGTGGGAGCAGAGGAATGAGGAGGTTGAGCCACAGGAGCACATGGATAGCCTACAACTCCAGGAGTTTTTATATATTGTGTCTTTATTGTCTACAATTTCAGTTAATGGTTTCTCTTTGTTCTAAACTTTGTTTAAAATAGTTTTAAATTTCCACATAGAAAGAATTTTGTTAATTTATATTATATTGCATTGTGATTTAAAAAAAAAAAATGCTATCACCCAGCCGGCGTGGCTCAATGGTTGAGCGTCGACCTATGAACCTGGAGGTCACGGTTCCCATTCAGGGCACATGCCCGGATTGCAAGCTCAATTCCCAGTGTGGAGTGTGCAGGAGGCAGCCGATCAGTGATTCTCATCATTGATGTTTCTATCTCTCTCTCCCTCTCCCTTCCTCTCTGAAATCAATACAAATCTTTACCAAAAAAAAATGCTATCTTTACAGTTTAGTCAGTGATGGTGAACCTTTTGAGCTCGGCGTGTCAGCATTTTGAAAAACCCTAACTTAACTCTGGTGCCGTGTCACATATAGAAATTTTTTGATATTTGCAACCATAGTAAAACAAAGACTTATATTTTTGACATCTATTTTATATATTTAAATGCCATTTAACAAAGAAAAATCAACCAAAAAAATGAGTTCGCATGTCATCTCTGACACGCATGTCATAGGTTCGCCATCACTGGTTTAGATGTTGCTAAGGTTTTTCTTTGTGGCTTAATTTTTTTTAATTAATTTTTTTGAGAGAGAGAAAGTGGGAGAGGGAAAGAGAGAGAGAAATGATTTGTTGTTCTACTTATTTATGCATTCATTGGTTGATTTTTGTATGAGTCCTGACCAGGTATCGAACCTGCAACCTTGGCATATGAGGACAATGCTGTAAACAACTGTAACCAACCCTATCAGGACTGTGACTTGATAGTTTTTGTGAATGTTTATGTATTCTCTTTTTAAAATTTGATATATTAATCAGATCTGCCTTATCAATTACATTACTGAGCTTTTCTTAATTTAATTATTATTTACTTGTACTCTCATAGACTGAGAAACAGAAAAGTTAAATAATTTTACTAACTTCTCAATAGTACATGGTAAAGTCCTTTAGGAAATGGCAAGACTGAATTTAGACAGTCTGACTTCAGGACCTCACCACTTAACTATTATATCATGAGGAAGAGAGATCTCCCGGGGAAACACCTTGAATTCAATACAAAGGTTGTGAAGACACAGGAGTTTGTGTAGCAATTTAGTAAGATATCCAAAAAGTTGGGTAATTCAGGGGCTGAGAAATTGTGCATGATGTAAAAAGACTAGAGAAAAAGGAACTGCAAACTACATGGAATATTGATTGGTCAGCGAAGTTGCCGAAGGTGTGGTCTATTTAGCAAGGGTGCAGTGTGTTGGGGCAAGGAGGTTACGGTTACATATGGGATGATGATGACTAATATTAAACTAAGTAAGTGGAGAACAAGCTTCACCACCATTCTGCAAGAAGCTTATGATAGTGGAATGGTTTAATCTCTGCAGACCTTCCAAGCTCTACTGGGGAGGAAGATATCATTTCCGAAGCAGGAGACTCTACCAGCCAGAGAATGGCAGGGTGAAAATACAAATGAGAAATGCCCCTGAGTTGTTTTTCCCATTAAGGGAGGTGATAGCTCCATTGTGGTGGAGGGTGGGGCAATTTGTAGCTCTCACTGGCAGCTCTTTCAACTCCTACCAGGATAAAGATGTGCTGCAGAAGTTAATCTGTTCACTAGCTGAAATGAATCCATCTCAGGGAAGTCTTTGGATATAATGTCTAAAAAAGGATGCAAACCAGAGTAGTGTTCTGCATGGGAAAAATTACTCCCTGCATATCTTTTAGCCTCAGATGTAGAAACAGTGTCTGCTCTCCATAGCAGAGAGTAATCTAGTTGCTCAGGCCCCTAGGAAAAGTCCCTTGGGTACTTCCTTCACAAGGATGGAGAATGCAAAACTTTACCAATATGCTGGGAGAGAAATGGAATGGCTATAAAACCGATTTCCTAAGTATCTGACAGCTTTGGAGTAGGGAAGGTGAGATTAGGTATGTTGGAGAGAAAAGGAATCACACATTGCTCTAATACACTCTCATGCCTCACATCCTGAGAGAGGATATGGGGAGGTGAAACAACTGGCTATTTCAAGTTGTCCACTCTCAGGTGAGCAAGGAAAGAGTGGAATTGAATCAGGCCAGACATAAAGTTGGCCATGGAGAGGGGGAAAGGCTGAAGTGGTGTGTGTGACGCATCAAGCAGGAAACCTCTGATGGAAAGTGGTGAGCAAAGAGTAGATCTTGGAGCACTGTCAACCAATGGTTGTTGATGCTAATTCAATGCCATCAGGCATCCCCAGTGTGGGGTGCGCTGAAGAAGGAAACTTTAGTCAGTGCAAAACAGCTCAATTGTTATACAGGACAGCTCTGAGGTAGCCCTTGGGGGAAGTGACCCTGGCGCCTGGACCCTCTTTGGCTAGACAGCACTGCTCTGCTCCTCACTGGTCTGGACTGCCCTGCTCCATGCCAGTTTGCTTTGCCCTGCACTGGTCTGCTTCACTCTGCTCCGGCTAGACACCTTCGGTATCTAACCAAAGGAAAGGCCAGCCGGTCATACCTATAGACAAAAGCTTATCAACTTGTAGTGAGGAAGAACTGGTTTAGGGATGTCTCATTAAGACAGAGCACGGGGTTTGGTTGGTTGTGCTTGTTAGTCATTTTTGCAACTGCAGTGTAGCATTAATTATGTTTGGTTAGAAACATTGTTCTATTGGCTTCCCTGCATCCTGTTGAAAACTTTGTTTATCACAGTCTGACCTTAGCACAGTTGCTTTGTACTTTCTCAGGATGTAATTAGAGTTGAACTGAAGGTCCTAGCTGGGACAGTAATTTGGCTGACTAGAAGGCCATGGAAAAGCTTCAGTGGGGTTGTGACTCTAGAGGAACACTCCAGGAAAAATTCAACTAAAGCAGAGAAAATGAGGAAGGAATATGGCTTGTGTGGAGGTAGCAGGCCGCTCAGCAGTTGTTGAAATATCTAAGATGAACCTTTCCTCAGTTGCACAGCAGCTGTTCCCTGCACTTCCCTGCATACTCTATTTTGTAAGAAGACTGAAGCACATGGGGAGGCAACCATAAAATGATACTGAATATATGACACTGTGTACTTCCTCTTCCTGTTGTGGTTGGATTTGAGCTAGAACACCTTGAGGAATTTGGCTTTGAGATGCAAGCATTTTTTTTCTCTTAGGCTAGCAAAATTGGAGACAACACACAATTTAGTATAAACTTCTCTTTGTTCTGAAAAAAGGAACAGGCTGGACAGACTTAGTTTTGTAGTGTAAAACAAAAACATTCTCTAAAATGGAAAGGGTTGATATCATGAAATTAAAAATCTAAAATATTCATGGAATCTGTAAAGTATAGTGTGTGTGTGTGTGTGTGTGTGTGTGTTTGTGTACTTGAGACTCTGCTCAACTTCTTTTGAGAAGCATATTTTTAGGTTTAGGTCAGAGGAACAGGGGGAGGGACACACCCAACAGCTGTAGAAGCAGGAAATATCTACTCACAAACTGAAGAATAAAATCATGTAAGCTGAATATTTTGTTCCAACTACCATTTTTGATAAAGTCCATATTTGATCAATGTATGATTGAGAGTGGGGATGCTTGCTTTTCTTTGTGCAGAGTATCCAGGCAGCTTTACCTCTGCAAACTCATTGTTTCCTCTGGAGAGTATTTCTTTTAAGATAATTTTCCAGAGGTATTAGAAGCTAAGTCCCATAAGACAGCAAGGGGGGTAATTATGGGAGTGATGTTCACCTCAAGCTGAAGGAGGGTCAGTGAAGAGTTACTGACTGGCCTGGGTTTGGCAAAGGTCAAGTTGAACTGAACTATTGATGGCAGTATTTAGAACTAAGAAATATAGACTTTAAGAAAAGTGAAAAATGCAAACTGTCTTTGTTTATCATAATTTATATGGTTATATAAAAATAAGTGAATTACCTGCTACAATATCTGTGTATCTCTTGTAGTGATGCTGCAATCTAAATTTATAACAGGCAACCAACTTCCCTGTAAGGAGAAGATGAGCAGTACCCAGTTTTCAGGGAAGAACTTAGTTCTCTTTAAAGAAAATGAAACCTATATGGCAAATGGAAACTTAGTCCACGGGGAAACTTGTGTTTCTCTCTGGGCTTTGTTTGGGAACTATCTTGAAATAAGGTAGACATGTTTGCACAACTACTGATTGTTAGGGGAAGATGATCTCTGACCATTTGAAGGCCAAGGCTATAAACTGCAATTGACCCAGCTGCATTTTTGTAAATCAGACTATGTATTCTTTGCTATATTTATCACACATTTATGTTGCCCGTGGCCCAGTGTTTCTCAAAATGTGGTATATGGACTGCCTTCATTAGCATTACCTGGAAGTTGTTAAAAATAAAAATTCCTAATCCTGAACTTTAAAAAAATTATCTTTATTGTTGAAAGTATTACAGATGTGCCCTTTATTTTCCCCATTGATCCCCTCCACCTCGCACCTGCACCCACCCCTCCCAGGCTTTCACCACACTCTTGTCTGTGTCCAACGGCTATGCATAATCCTGAACTTGACTAATTCAAAATATAGGCATGGAACCTCAGGATCTGTATCTTAAACACCCCTCACAGGTTATTCTTATGCATACTACAGTCTGAACACCCCAGTAGGATCTCAACTATGCTTCCAGGAATTAGGAGGAGGTCTGTGCTCATGAAGGTGACAGACTTAATGAGAGAGGTGGTGGTGACAACAACAGAAATCCCAAGTGAAATATTGGAGTTTCAAAGTCTAGCTATTCTACATTGTCTGTGTGTAAATTCTCCTTCTGTTGCCAACTAGCCTTTAGTCTGTTTTTGCAGGAAATAGTGATTTCCTGTAGGCTTTGCCTCCCTATGGAGAAGCCTGGAAATACTTTCCCTACTACTTGCCACTAGCTGAAGGCTGAGACTTCCACGGGGGGCTGCTGTTAAATCTTTTTTTTAAAATATATTTTATTGATTTTTTACAGAGAGGAAGGGAGAGAGATAGAAAGTTAGAAACATCTATGAGAGAGAAACAACGATCAGCTGCCTCCTGCACATCCCCTACTGGGGATGTGCCCGCAACCCAGGTACATGCCCTTGACCGGAATCGAACCTGGGACCTTTCAGTCCACAGGCCAACGCTCTATCCACTGAGCCAAACCGGTTTCGGCTGCTGTTAAATCTTTAAGAAGGTGATCTTCTTTGAGCCAGGCAATATATTCTGCGACCTTTTCAGTTTCATTTTCTCCAGATACTGTAATGCAGTGATGGCGAAACTTTTGAGCTCGGCGTGTCAGCATTTTGAAAAACCCTAACTTAACTCTGGTGCCGTGTCACATATAGAAATTTTTTGATATTTGCAACCATAGTAAAACAAGGACTTATATTTTTGATATTTATTTTATATATTTAAATGCCATTGAACAAAGAAAAATCAACCAAAAATATGTCATAGGTTCGCCATCACTGCTGTAATGACTCCTTACTTAGGCATTCCGTTTCATTTTCTCCAAATACTACAATGACTCCTTACTGTTTTATTTGGACCGGCCTGCTGTGTGGCTTACAGGGCCTCTGATGCAACTTAGTAATCACACAAGGCTGACGAGAGCCCCAATAACAGTGAATGCTTTCTCCTTGCCTCACATGCCTGCCATGCCCAACCCAACATATGCTTACATACCATCAATCCCATCTTTCTGGCCATCTTTCCTTCCTTCTGCATGCTTTATTCTGTTACTAATCTCCTGCAGAAGCAAAACTGACACTTGTTCTTCTTCCAGTATGATTAAGCACATCACATACTGTAGTTTAGACCAAAATAAGTCTACTTTGCACTCTTAGATATTGCATTCTCTCTCTCTCTCTCTCTCTCTCTCTCTCTCTCTCTCTCTCTCTCGGTATAATAGTAGGCTCATCCTGACTAGTTCTGCTTCCAGAAGAATAAACCCTGGAACATTTCCTGTAAGCCTGAACCCTCTAAAGATTGTTATCCCTGATTTTTTATATTCTGATGTCTGAAGACATGAATGATCTTTGTAAATATGATAGTTGTGTGAGAAAGTAGTTTTTTTTTTCCCACCATGAAAAGACTAATATAAACTTGGTGTCCTTGATAATTTTGCCTTTCTTTCCCTTTAAATACTTATAGTTTGAATATGGTGAGCCGGTCTTTCTGACTTCTTCAGAAAGAAGCCTGACAACCTTGCCCTGATGACAGGTAAAAGTTTGTCCATCCTTCCCTAAATGCAACAGTTTCTTGAGCATTTTTTGGCGGTCCCTTCCAGCTCTTTGTATCGTGCCTTCCAGAACACCTTCCATTGCAGTAAAATGGAAGCATTATCATTTATCTCTATAAAAGCATTATCATTTACCCAGTGGCCTAAACCCAAAGCCTGGAGTCATCCTTGACTCCTACCTCTCCTTACTTCCTTCTCTTCTCCCCTAAAAGTCTTTCATATCAGTTCCTAACACAACCATGACCTCTTTTATTCATTCATTTATTTACTTAGGTTCAATCATTTTTTATTTCTTATCTGTTGCTTTTTTGAAAACATCTTTATTGAGATATAATTCACATACCATAGAATTCACACATTTAATGTGTACAATTCAATGGTTCTACGTATATTCACAGAGTTGTGCAAACATCACCACAACCTAATTTTAAATATTTTTAATCACTCCAAAGAGCACACTTTAGCAGTTGGCTATAATCTCTTGATTGGGTTTCCAACTAGCTATTAGTTTAAGTTCTTGTGATCCATTCTTCATGTTACAGTCAGAAAGAAGCTTCTAAAGTGTAAATCTAAGTGTGTCCCATTCTACCTTAAAAAGCTTTAATAGCTCCTTACTCCCATTGTTGTCCTGATAGAATAAAAAATCTTTAAGGTAACTCCAGGACCTGTAAAGGTCTGACCTCTTTCTTTAATTCAGGGATAAATAGTATTTTAGAATCATCTGGGGATGGTGAAAGGCTTTAGAAAATTGTTTGAAATGTACTTGGACATTTCTCTCCATGAAGAGATAATGCTCAAATTGTATTAGATTTTCCACAGTCTAGGATATCTGGAGAAATAGTTTAATTATATATAATTTTACCCATTTTATAGTTTTTTATTGTTTGAGATTTCATTTTATCTATGAGCAGGAAACACGATCATATTTTCAGAGTTTAAGGTTTCTAAAGCTCATTTGGCTCAGGGTCTGTGGGGTAAAGAAAGTCTTTCTTGGGGGAATAAGGTCTAAACTGGGCCCAGTTAGTTAAACTAAGGGTATCGGGAGGCTATTGGGAAAGAAGGAAAGAAGGACCATGGAAAGGGGAGAGAGAAGTCTATTAGGGGGAGGAGTGGAATGTCAATGCCACAGCAAGTCTGGTCTTTATTCCCTGGGCCACTTGCTTCTTGGAGGATGGGAACTAGGTGCTGATTTTTCTTGTTCATCTTTGAAGCCCCAGTGCCTGGCACATGGTAGACATATGGTTGGCAACAAATGCTGAATGGATAAATGAATAAACAAATGAATACTTCTAATAAAGCATTCTAGTTATTTATGTTTCTGTGTCTGTTTTATTCATCTCTGCTTAGTTAATCTTGTGCTCAGTACCTGTTGAATTGCCTTTAGTTGCATAGCTAGACAGGAATTAGGTTTGGCACTTGGGAGTACAAGTTCTTACTCCTAGTTCAGGTTTCTTATCCCTAACACTGTGTTGCCTCTTTAATGCTGTACAAATATTAAAATATGCCCCTGAGTGCTCTAAACGTTTCTCAGGGGCTCACAAACCACAAGTTTCTTTATCTGATAATCAGTTTCATTTATTTTTAGCCACACCTCTCATTGGTAAGGAACATTTTTTTTTTCTAGCAGTGAGTTTCAAATATTCAAACCCATTGCCGTTGTATTTTAGGTAACCGCAGTGTTTTATCTAACTTATTTTAAAGAGCGCAAAAAGTGTGTGCTTTTGAACCTGCCGTGGTACTACAATGTCTCAGGGGTAACAGATTCCATCTGAAGAAGAGCCTAGTGTATTCACCAATATAGCAATTTGCCTCAAACTTCTAATTGATTGAAAGAAGGTCTATTAAAACTGAAACTTTCAGAAAAACAACAGACTTTGCTCTTATGAGGCCCTTACCATTATTCCTTCTCTCCTCCATTTATCTCTCTGTTTTCATCCTCTATTTCTCTCACACACAATGCCAACCATGTTCAAAACTGATTTACACTTATTTTCCCCCTTCAGCAACGTTTGTCTCACAGTTCTTTAC
The DNA here is from genome assembly GCF_000147115.1 of Myotis lucifugus. Classification (NCBI taxonomy): domain Eukaryota; kingdom Metazoa; phylum Chordata; class Mammalia; order Chiroptera; family Vespertilionidae; genus Myotis; species Myotis lucifugus. The sequence continues at coordinate 299,864 of NW_005871106.1, forward strand.
AACTTGCTTCTTCAGCTTTCTGCTCAAATAATGCCCTAACAGAAAGTGCTTCCTGACCACTATATGAAAAATGTGGCCTTCTGGTTCCCATCCTTTAGAGTTTTCTCCATAGCACATTAATCACCACCTGACATGCTGTATATTTAATTGCTAAATTGTTTGTCTCACTCAATAAAATATGAGCCCCATGAAGATAGAGGCTGACTTGCATCCTTACTATCTAATTGGCACACCAATGACTATTTGGTGAATGAATGATTGATATATGACCTTTAATAACTGTCACTTTATTTATCATCTAAATAAGCTATAATCTGTTCATAATAGTGTCTGCACAAAATGATGTCCTTCATTAACACTGTTGCCACAGTTATATTTTTAGGACACATCTAATTATGCCATCACATGTATAAAATTTTTCTATTGTTTCTGACTGCCACTAGCCATGCTTCTCAATTTGAGGTATGAGGGGATGGAGAAGTCACAGGATAAAATAGTACATAATTCTATTTCAGAGGGCAAATTTTACTTTCAGGATTTTTTTTTGGGGGGTGGGCGGGAGTTTCCAATTTTACTCATCTTTATTTTTTTATTAGTTAAATCTTTATTGTTCAGATTATTACATTTGTTCCTCTTTTTTCCCCCATAACTCTCCTCCACCCAGTTCCCACCCCACCCTCCTCCCTCACTCCCCACCCACTGTCCTCATTCATAGGTGCACGATTTTTGTCCAGTCTCTTCCAGCATCCCCCTCACCCCATTCCCCCCCAAGAATAGTCAGTCCACTCCCTTTCTATGCCGATTCTATTATAATCACCAGTTCATTCTGTTCATCAGATTATTCACTTGATTTTCAGATTCACTTGTTGATAGATGTGTATTTGTTGTTCATAATTTGTATCTTTACCTTTTTCTTCTTCTACCTCTTCTTAAAAGATACCTTTCAGCATTTCATATAATACTGGTTTGGTGATGATGAACTCCTTTAGCTTTTCCTTATCTGTGAAGCTCTTTATCTGACCTTCACTTCTGAATGATAGCTTTGCTGGATACAGTAATCTTGGTTGTAGGTTCTTGGCATTCATCACTTTGAATATTTCTTGCCACTCCCTTCTGGCCTGCAAAGTTTCTGTTGAGAAATCAGCTGACAGTCGTATGGGTACTCCCTTGTAGGTAACTGACTTTATTTCTCTTGCTGCTTTTAAGATTCTCTCTTTGTCTTTTACTCTTGGCATTTTAATTATGATGTGTCTTGGTGTGGTCCTCTTTGGATTCCTTTTGTTTGGGGTTCTCTGTGCTTCCTGGACTTGGAAGTCTATTTCTTTCACCAGGTGGGGGAAGTTTTCTGTCATTATTTCTTCAAATATGTTTTCAATATCTTGCTCTCTCTCTTCTTCTGGCACCCCTATAATTCGGATGTTGGTGCGCTTGAAGCTGTCCCAGAGGCTCCTTACACTATCTTCGTATTTTTGGATTCTTTTTTCATTTTGCTTTTCCGGTTGGGTGTTTTTTGCTTCTTCATATTTCAAATCGTTGAGTTGATTCTTGCGATCCTCTAGTCTGCTGTTGGGAGTCTGTATAATATTCTTTTTTTTTTTTTTTAATATATTTTATTGATTTTTTACAGAGAGGAAGGGAGAGAGATAGAGAGTTAGAAACATCGATGAGAGAGAAACATCGATCAGCTGCCTCCTGCACATCTCCCACCGGGGATGTGCCCGCAACCCAGGCACATGCCCCCGACCGGAATCGAACCCGGGACCTTTCAGTCCGCAGGCCGACGCTCTATCCACTGAGCCAAACCGGTTTTGGCTGTATAATATTCTTTATTTCAGTCAGTGTATGCTTAATTTCTAGTTGGTCCTTTATCACAACCTCGAGG